>NW_016690269.1:24320-28264 GCF_001604755.1 Lepidothrix coronata | reverse complement strand
GGGAAGGGAAGAGGAATGGGGACTGGGAAGGGAAAGGGGAATGGAAAGGCATCTGCTGATGCTGTCATTTGTTTGTTATATCTGCGTGTAGCAGGGAGATTGCCAAAACTGAAACCAGTATGCAGTTGAAATCTGAACAAAACAACATTTATTCCAAAGAAAGTAGCAAAGAAAATGAGAAACCGAGTGACAAAAAAGAGAAGGGAAAGAAGCCCCCAGGACAACCCCCCATTCACTCAAGTGTTACTTACCATGTTGTCACCAGAGACGTTGGTCAACAGGCCTTTACCCACCGGGTCTCTGCCCAATGTGAGTCACTGTGGATCATCCAAAATGGGTTCTTCGATGGGTGATGGAGTTGGAGCAGTGGACGAAGCTCTTCCCACAGTTGGGGCACTTGGATGGCTTCCCTTACTGGTAGGTCCTTTGGTGTGAGGTCAAGGCAGAGCTCTGGTTGAAGCTCTTCCCACATTCCCCACATGTGTAGGGCCGTTCCCCAGTGTGGATCTTCTGGTGGTGGATCAGGTGGGACCTGCAGCTGAAGCTCTTCCCACATTCCAAGCACGTGAAGGGCTTTTCTCTGCTGTGAAGCTGCTCATGGACCACCAGATCAGAGCTCTGGCTGAAGCTCCAGGCACCTTCCCAGCACACGGGGGGTCTTTCCTCCTCGAAGCACCATGGAGTGGGTTTGGAGCCCTTTCCCATGGGGAATGTTTGTGGGTTTTCCTCCCCGTTGCCTTCCTGTACAGTGGAGCTGTTCAAAACAGCTTCTTCCATCAGGTTCTGCCAGGGGGATTTGTCCTCCATGTTCTCTGTCCTCTAGTTGTTGTCTGGGGGAGGAAGGACAAGGAGAGGGAGGAACAGAGGAGAGGAAGGAACACGGAGAAGGAAGAAGGAGAAAGGGGAACAAGAAGGAGGAATGAGGGAGAGGAAGGAACAAGATGAGGAGGAAGGAAGGAGAGGAAAGAGCAAGGAGAGAAAAAAGGAGAGGAAGAAGGTGAGAAAGGAAAAAGAAGGAAGAAGAGGAGGAATGAAAAAGGAGGAGGAAGGAGGAGGAGAAGGTGCAAGGAGAAGAAGAAACAAGCAAAACAAAGAAGGATAGGAAGGAACGGGAAAAAAATGGAGTAAGGAGAGAAAGGAAGAAGAAGGAAGGAGAAGAAGGAGAAGGAAGAAGGAGAGCAAGGAAAAAGTAGAAAGAAGAAGGAGGGGGAGGAAAAAGGAGAAGGAAGGAAAAGGAAGAAGGAAAGAAAAGGAACAAGGAAAGCAAGGAAGGAAGGATAGGAAGGAAGAAGGACAGGGAGGGGATTTAACTCTGTGCCAGAGAGAAGGGCAAGGAGATCCCCCCAAATCCGTCCCCAGCAGGACGGTGGTGGCAGCGGGGTTGTCCTGCAGTCAGGGGCCATGCTCAGCTGGGAGATACAGGACAAAACAGGGGCAAAGGGGCACTGACTTCCTCCTCACCTGCCTGTGGCATCTTCCTCTTCCTCGCAGCCTCCTCCTCTATTTGGCCAAGCTTTGGGAAGGATAAATCCTATTTTAGGGGAAAAACAAGGTGTGAGTTTGAGGTTCCTCCTGCCCAAGTCCATCTCTAGAAGTCACCAGGCATCTTGTGTCCACAAAAACCTACAAACCATCAAAATTCAGCCCAACAAATATCCCCAAAACACTGACACAGCCCCAAAAATCCCAAAAGGTTATGATTCAGCTAAAACCCCTCCAAATCATCAATACTCATAAAAAAATCTTCAAAATATGAAGAGTCATCAAAAAAAATCCCCAAATACCAAGGTTTAGCCCAAAAACCCTCCAAAACACCGAGATTCACCCCCATAAAACTCAAAAAGTTCAAGATTCAGTGAAATAAAACCCTCCCAAGGAGTTCCCCCTCTCTGGTCTCTCCACTTTGGGGTTCTGGGAGTTCCCTATCTCCAGGCTGTAAGGGGTGCTGTGAAACACAGGGGTCCCTCCTCTCTAGTCTGCTCCCTTTGGGATTCTGGGGGTAGTCCTTCTCTGGGGTCCCCCCATTTATGGATGCTAGGGTTATTGGGGCTCCCAGGGGTACCTTCTCCCCTCATTCTCTGCTACAGGGTGCAAGGAGTCCCACGGGTCCCCCCTCTCTGGGGTCCTTCCTTCTTCACGCTGCTGGGAATCCTGGGAATCCTAGGGATCTCCCCTCTCTGGGATCCCTACTTTGGTGTCCCAGGGGTCTCCCCTTTCTGCGGTGTCCCCTCTCCAGACTGCTGGTAGTCCTGAGGGTCCCCTCTCCAGGGCCCCGTTTTAGGTTCCCAGGGGTCCCTCCTCTCTGTGCTCCAGGCTGGCAATGAAGGGCCTGACCCAGGAACACCAACCCCTACTGTGGGTGGGAACACGCATCCTCCTGCCCACTGCTGGGACTCTGCAGGCAGTTTTTTGGGGACCCTCAAAAAACACCTAACGGGAACCTCAATATCCCCCCAAGGGGCATTTGCGGCTCATTTTGGAGTCTTCAAAGATCCAAACATCTCCCTCGAAAAACCCCCAGAAATCCTCCAAGACATTTGGGGTGAGCTCCCCCTCCCCAGTCACCTTTGGGAGGCAGGAGGGAGGGGCGATGCTCCCGGGGATGGGGGGGCTGCAGATACAGTCAGCAGCAGAACAGCAACCTTCCTGCTCTTCCTGCTCCTTTTCCTCTGCTATCCCTGCTCTTCCTCCCACTACTCCTCCTCCTGCTGCATTTTTTCTCCACCTGCTCCTCCTCCTCCTCCAGGCAACCCTGTTTGTGTGTCTAGACTGGGAACAAGAGGCTGGAAAACAGCTGCAGGAAAGGGCCCTGGGGGTCCTGGTGCGTGGCCAGTTGGCCATGAGTCAGCAGTGCCCTGGCAGCCAGGAGTGCCAACCCTGTCCTGAGGGGCATCAGGCCCAGCGTTGACAGCTGGGCCAGGGAGGGGATTGTCCTGCTCTGCACTGGGGCAGCCTCACCTCAAGTTCTGGGGCACTTTGGGGCACCACAATATAAAAAAGACATGAAGCCATAACAGAGCATCCAAAGGAGGCCATAAGGATGGGGAAGGATCTGGAGGGAAGGCCTTATGAGGAGCGGCTGAGGGCACTTGCTTTGTTCAGCCTGGAGAGAAGGAGACTGAGGTCAGACCTCAGTGGGGTCTTCAACATCCTCCTGAGGGGCAGTGGAGTGGCAGGTACTGATCACTCTTGTGACTAGTGAAAGGACTCTACAGCTGGAGCTGAGTAAGGGAGGTTTAGGTGGGATATTAGGAAAAGTTTTTTTCCCCCAGAGGGTGACTGAGCACTGGAATAGGTTTCCCAGGGAAGTGGTCACAGCACCAGCCCTGTCTGAGCTCAAGAAGCATTTGGACAATGCTCTCGGGCATAGGGTGAGATTCTTGGGGTGTCCTGTGCAGGGCCAGGAGTTTCACTCGATGATCCTGACCCTCCCAACTCAACCCATTCTCTGGTTCTATGAACTCTCTGCTCCGCCTTGAGACATGCTCAGCCCACCTGACTCACTCCCTGGGGAAGGGCCGGATGTGCCCAAGGGAACAAAACGCCCCAGAAGTCTGTTTAACAAGAAAAGGGAGTGGATCGGGTCCCCTCACTTTCGTTCTTCTCTCTCTTTCCTCTGCCTCTTCCCTCTTTCTCTTCTCTCTTTCCCGTCCCTGTTTCCCAGCTCCGGCCCAGCCCCGCAGCAGCACCAAAGCGGGATCCAAGCCCCGGGGCCATTCTTTGTTCCCTTCCCGGCCTCCACCCGGGCCCAGCCCGGCTCTCCTGTTCTATCCCACCCCCGCACCGAGCTTTGGGGGGCACTGGGGGGATTGGGGGGCTGTGCTGGGCCTTGTGAGCCAGCGCCTGGCAGGACTTTGGGAATGTGGGGGGAGCTCCTGGAAGTGTTGGGGACAAGAAAACACAAGAGCTCCTGACACGGGAGCGGGTCTTTGTTCAGCCTGACA
>NW_016690269.1:15806-23661 GCF_001604755.1 Lepidothrix coronata | reverse complement strand
TTTGGGGGGTCCTGGAGGCAACTGAAAGGGAGTTTGTGGGTCTTGGGGGTACCTGGGAGGGAGTGGAGGGGAGCCAGGAGGGGGACTAGGGGTGTGATTTGAGCAAATGGGGAGTATGAGAAAGGGGTTTGGGGGCTCCCGGGCAGTCCGAGAAGGGACTGAGGGAGGGTTTGGGGGCTCCTCAGGGGACCGGGAACAACAGGGAGTGTGTTCCTCTGCCCCTCTGCCTGCCAGTTTGCTCACCTGACATTGTGGTTCTACAAACTCCTGTGCCTGCTTGAGTGCTGTAGGCTGTGCCAGCCCACACCACTGACCTTGACCCAAAGAATCCAAAGCCTTGTCACATTCCTACTGCTTTACTTCCCATGGAAGGGAACTGCCTCTTGAGGGTGCTGGCATCAAAATTCTGTTCTTGAGAGGGGTACAGGGACACAGGGGACACAAGGCTTTAAGGGGCTGGGCTGGATGGTGTGCAGGGGTCAGTGGCAGCAGTGGCATTTCCTCATGGTGGCCTTGGTATGGCAAAACGGGCCAAGGAGCCACATGTCACCAAGAAGGGAGACTGATGTCCCCGTGGACATCTCAACACTGCCCAGAATTCGGGTTAGGGTTAGGGTTTAGGGTTCGGGTTTGGGTTTGGGTTCAGGCTTGGGTTTAGGGTTAAGGTGTGGGTTCGGGTTAGAATTTAGGATTAGGGTTAGGGTAAGTAAGTTAGTGTTAGGGTTAGGGTTACGGCTAGGGTTTAGGGTTAGGGTTTAGGGTTAGGGTTAAGGGTTAGGGTTAGGGTTAGGGTTTAGGGTTAGGGTTAGGGTTAGGGTTTAGGGTTAGGGTTTAGGGTTAGGGGTTAGGGTTAGGGTTAGAGTTAGGGTTAGGGTTTAGGGTTAGGGTTAGGGTTAGGATTAGGGTTAGGGTTACGGTTAGGGTTAGGGGTTAGGGTTGGGGTTAGGGTTAGGGTTAGGGATAGGGTTAGTTAGGGTTAGGGTTAGGGTTAGGGGCTAGGGTTAGAGTTAGGGTTAGGGTATAGGGTTAGGTTTAGGGTTAGAGTTAGAGTTAGAGTTAGGGTTAGGGTTTAGGGTTAGGTGTAGTTAGGGTTAGGGTTAGGGTTATGGGTAGGGGTATGGGTAGGGATAGTGGTAGGGTTAGGGTTCGGGTTATTGTTAGGGTTAGGGTTAGGGTTAGGGTTAGGGTTAGGGGTAGACTTAGGGGTAGGGTTATGGTGAGGGTTAGGGTTTAGGGTTAGAGTTAGGCAGAATCTGTCTCAATGCGCGAAGTAACAATCGCGGGTTTAGCCCATTCCAGTTACGCGGCAGTGCCCAAAAAGCCCCTCTCGGGCTATAAGCCCGCTTCACAGCCCACCGCTGTCAGAATCTTTTGCTTTTTCTCTTGGGTGTCTGCTTTTGCTGTTGCTGTTCTGTTGCGTCTGGCAGAATACCCACTGCCGTCGGGTATGTACTCTGCTTATATAGAGCACTGACCCCGCCCACTGGGCGGAGTCAAGTAGCGGAGTCAACACTGATTGGTCCGCGTCCCTGGCTCCGCCTACTGGGCGGAGTCAGCGCTGATTGGTCCACACAGTAACTGCAAGCTATGCCCAAAGCATGTTCCCTAACCCTAACCTTAAAAGAGAGAGTGCAAGCTATGGGCAAACCCTATTCCCTAACCCTAACCCTAAAAAAGAGACTGCAATCTATGCGCAAACCTGGTTCCCTAAACCTAACCTTAAAAAAGAGACTGCAAGCTTTTAGGATTAGGGTTATGGTTAGGGTTAGGCCTAGGGTTAGTTTTAAAGTTAGGGTTAAAGTTAGGATTACGGTTTAGGGTTAGTCTTTAGGATTAGGGTTAGGGTTAGGGTTAGAATTAGGGTTAGGGTTAGGGTAGGTAGAATCTGTCTAAATGTGCGATTTAACAATCGCGGGTTTAGACCATTCCAGACACGCAGCGGTGCCCAAGAAGGCCCTCTCGGGCTATAAACCCGATTCACTGCCCACCGCTGTCAGAATCTTTTACTTTTTCTCTTGGGTGTCTGCTTTTGCTGTTGCTGTTCTGTTGCGTGTCTGCCAGAATACCCACCGACATCCGTTATGTACTCTGCTTATATAAAGCACTGACCCCGCCCAACTGGGCGGAGTCAAGAGGCGGAGTCAACACTGATTGGTCCGAGTCCCTGGCTCCGCATACTGAGTGGAGTCAGTGCTGAATGGTCCACACAGGAACTGCAAACTATGCCCAAAACCTTTTGCCTAACCCTAGCCTTAAAAGAGAGACTGCAAGCTACGCGCAAACCCTTTTATTTAACCCTAAGCCTAAAAAAGAGACTGCAAGCTATGCACAAACCCTTTTCCCTAACCCTAACCTTAAAAAAGCGACTGCACGCTATGCGCAAACCCGGTTCCCTGACCATAACCTTTAAAAAGAGACTGCAAGCTATGCTCAAGCCCTATTCCCTAAACCTAGCCTTAAAAAAGAGACTACAAGCTATGTGCAAACCCTGTTCTCTAAACCTTACCTTAAAAACGAGACTGCAAGCTAAGCACAAAGTCAGATCCCTAACCCTAACCTTATAAAAGAGACTGCAAGCTATGTGAAAACCTTATTCCCCGACCCTAACCTTAAAAAGAAGACTGCAAGCTATGCGCAAACCCGGTTTCTTGACCCTAACCTTAAGAGAGAGAGTGCAAGCAATGTGCAAACCCTTTTCCCTACCCCTAAGCTTAAAAAAGGCAGTGCAAGCTACTAGGGTTAGGGTTAGGGTCAGGGTTAGGGTTAGGTTTTAGAGTTAAGGTTAGAGGTTAGGGTTAGGGTTAGGGTTAGGGGTTAGGGTTATGGTTAGAGTTAGGGTTAGGGTTTAGGATTAGGTTTAGGGTTAGAGTTAGGGTTAGAGTTGGGGTTAGAGTTAGGGTTTAGGGTTAGGTGTGGTTAGGGTTAGGGTTATGGGTAGGGGTAGGGGTAGGGATTGTGGTAGGGTTAGGGTTCGGGTTATTGTTAGTGGTAGGGTTAGGGTTAGGGTTAGGGGTAGGCTTAGGGGTAGGGTTATGGTGAGGGTTAGGGTTTAGGGTTAGGGTTAGGCAGAATCTGTCTCAATGCGCGATCTAACAATCGCAGGTTTAGCCCATTCCAGTTACGCGGCGGTGCTCAAAAAGCCCCTCTCGGGCTATAAGCCCGATTCACTGCCCACTGCTGTCAGAATCTTTTGCTTTTTCTCTTGGGTGTCTGCTTTTGCTGTTGCTGTTCTGTTGCGTGTCTGGCAGAACACCAACCGCCGTCGGGTATGTACTCTGCTTATATAGAGCACTGACCCCGCCCACTGGGCAGAGTCAAGAGGCGGAGTCAATGCTGATTGGTCCGTGCCCCTGGTTCCGTCTACTGGGTGGAGTCAGTGCTGAATGGTCCACACAGGAACTGCAAACTATGCCCAAAACCTTCTCCCTAACCCTAGCCTTAAAAGAGAGACTGCAAGCTATGCGCAAACCCTTTTGCCTAACCCTAACCTTAAAAGAGAGACTGCACGCTATGCGCAAACCCGGTTCCCTGACCATAACCTTTTAAAAGAGACTGCAAGCTATGCGCAAACCCTATTCCCTAAACCTAACCTTAAAAAAGAGACTGCAAGCTATGTGCAAACCCTGTTCTCTAAACCTTACCTTAAAAACGAGACTGCAAGCTATGCTCAAAGTCAGATCCCTAACCCTAATCTTATAAAAGAGAGTGCAAGCTATGCGCAAACCCTATTCCCTAAACCTAACCTTAAAAAAGAGACTGAAAGCTATGTGAAAACCCTGTTCCCTAAACCTAACCTTAAAAAAGAGATCGCAAGCTATGCGCAAACCGTATTTCCTGACCCTAACCCTAAAAAGAGACTGCAAGGTATGCGCAAACCCGATTCCCTACCCCTAAGCTTAAAAAAGGCAGTGCAAGCTACTAGGGTTAGGGTTAGGGTCAGGGTTAGGGTTAGGTTTTAGAGTTAAGGTTAGGGTTTAGGGTTAGGGTTAGGGTTAGGGGTTAGGGTTAGGGTTAGGGTTAGGGGTTAGGGTTGGGGTTTAGGGTTAGGTTTAGGGTTAGAGTTAGGGTTAGAGTTAGGGTTAGGGTTAGGGTTTAGGGTTAGGTGTAGTTAGGGTTAGGGTTAGGGTTATGGGTAGGGGTAGGGGTAGGGATAGTGGTAGGGTTAGGGTTAGGGTTATTGTTAGTGTTAGGGTTAGGGTAAGGGTTAGGAGTGGGCTTAGGGGTAGGGTTATGGTGAGGGTTAGGGTTTAGGGTTAGGGTTAGGCAGAATCTGTCTCAATGCGCGATCTAACAATCACAGGTTTAGCCCATTCCAGTTATGCAGCGGTGCCCAAAAAGCCCCTCTCGGGCTATATACCCGATTCACTGCCCACCGCTGTCAGAATCTTTTGCTTTTTCTCTTGGGTGTCTGCTTTTGCTGTTGCTGTTCTGTTGCATGTCTGGTAGAATACCCACCGCCATCCGGTATGTACTCTGCTTATATAGGGCACTGGCCCTGCCAACTAGGCGGAGTCAAGAGGCGGAGTCAGCGCTGATTGGTTCGTGTCACTGACTGCGCCTACTGGGCGGAGTCAGCATTGATTGGTCCACACAGTAACTGCAAGCTATGCCCAAAGCCTACTCCCTAACGCTAACCTTAAAAAAGAGACTGCAAGTGATGCACAAAGCCAGTTCCCTAAACTTAAGAAAGAGACTGCAAGCTACTAAGGTTAGGGCTATAGTTAGGGTTAGGGCTAGGGTTAGGGTTTGGGTTAGGTTTAGGGGTGAGGTTTAGGCAGAATAAGCCTCAATGCGCGATCTAACAATTGCAGGTTTAGCCTATTCGAGACACGCAGCGGTGCCCAATAAGCCCCTCTCGGGCTATGAGCTCGATTCACTGCCCACCTCTCTCAGAATCCTTTACTTTTTCTCTTGGATGTCTGCTTTTCCTGATGCTGTTCTGTTGCATGTCTGGCAGAATACCCACCGCCGTCCGGTATGTACTCTGCTTATGAAGGGCACTGGACCCGCCCACTGGGCGGAGTCAAGAGGCGGAGTCAGTACTGATTGGACCACGTCACTGGCTCCGCCTACTAGGCAGAATCAGTGCTGATTGGTCCACAGAGTAAATGCAAGCTATGCGCAAACCCTTTTCCCTAACCCTAGCCTTAAAGGAGAGACTGCAAGGTATGCGCAAACCCTTTTCCCTAACCCTAAGCCTGAAAAAGAGAGTGCAAGCTATGCGCAAACCCGGTTCCCTGGTCATAACCTTTAAAAACAGACTACAAGCTATGCGCAAACCCTTTTCCCTAAACCTAACTTGAAAAAAGAGACTGCAAGCTATGCGCAAACCCTTTTCCCTAACCCTAACATAAAAAAGAATGCAAGCTATGCACAGAGCAAGTTCCCTAACTCTAATCTTAAAAAAGACTGCAAGCTACTAGGGTTAGGCTTAGGGTTAGGGTCATAGTTAGGGTTAAGTTTTAGAGTTAAGGTTAGGGGTTAGGGTTAGGGTTTGGGTTAGAGTTAGGGTTTAGGGTTAGTGTTAGGGTTAGAGTTAGGGTTAGGGTTTGGGGTTAGGTGTAGTTAGAGTTAGGGTTAAGGTTAGGGTTAGGTTTTAGGGTTAGGTGTAGTTGGGGTTAGCGTTAGGGTTAGTGGTAGGGGTAGTGGTAGGGTTAGTGTTAGGATTATTGTTAGGGTTAGGGTTAGGGTTAGGGGTAGGCTTAGGGGTAGGGTTATGGTAATGGTTAGGGTTAGGGTTTAGGATTATCGTTAGGGTTAGGCAGAAGCTTTTTCTCTTGGGTGTCTGCTTTTGCTGTTGCTGTTCTGTTGCGTGTCTGGCAGAATACCCACCGCCGTCCACTATGTACTCTGCTAATATACGGCACTGGCCCTGCCCACTGGGCGGAGTCTAGAGGCGGAGTCAGTGCTGATTGGTCCACACAGTAACTGCAAGCTATGTCCGAAGCCTGTTCCCTAACGCTAACCTTAAAAGAGAGACTGCAAGGTATGCGCAGATCCTGTTCCCTAACCCTAACCCTAATAAAGAGACTGCAAGCTATGCGCAAACCCTTTTCCCTAACCCTAACCTTAAAAAAGAGACTGCAATCTACTAGGATTAGTGCTAGGGTTAGGGGTAGGGTTGGTTAGGGTTTAGGGTTAGGGTCAGGGTTAGTTACGGTTCGGGTGAGGGTTAGGGATAGGGTTAGGGTTTGTCTTTAGGGTTCGGGTTAGGGGTTAGGGTTAGGTTTAGGGTTAGGGTTTTTTTTGGGTTAGGGGTTATGGTTAAAGGTAGGGTTACGGTTAGTGTTGGGGTTAGGGTTAGGGGTAGGGTTAGATTTAGGGTTATGTTTAGCGTTAGTGTTTAGTGTTAGGGTTAGGGTTAGGATTAGATTTTGGATTAGGATTAGGGTTAGGGTTAGGGTTAGAGTTAGGGTTTAGGGGTAGGGTTAGGATTAGGGTTAGGGTTAGGGTTAGTTAGAGTTAGGGTTAGGGTTAGGGTTAGGGTTAGCGTTAGGGTTAGGGTTAGGGTTAGGGTTAGGCAGAATCTGTCTCAATGCGCGATATAACAATCGCGGGTTTAGCCTATTCCAGAGACGCAGCGGTGCCCAATAAGTCCCTCTCGGGCATAAGCCTGATTCACTGCCCACCGCTGTCAGAATCTTTTGCTTTTTCTCTTGAGTTTTTGCTTTTGCTCTTGCTGTTCTCTTGCATGTCTGGCAAAATTCCCACCGCTGTCCGGTATATACTCTGCTTATATAGAGCACTTTCCCCACGCACTTGGCGAAGTCAAGTGGTGGAGTCAGCGTTGATTGGTCTGCGTCACTGGCTACGCCTCCTGGGTGGAGTCAGTGCTGTTTGGTCCACGCAGTAACTGCAAGCTATGCGGAAACCCATTTCTCTAACCCTAACCTTAAAAAGGAGACGGCAAGCTATGCACAAAGCCAGTTCCCTAACCCTAACCTTAAAAAAGAGACTGGAAGCTACTAGGGTTAGGGTTAGGGTTGGTTAGGGTTAGGTTTAGGGTCAGGGTTAGTTACGGTTAGGGTTAGAATTAGGGATAGGGTTAGGTTTAGTCTTTAGGGTTAGGGTTAGGGTTAGGATTACGGTTAGGTTTTGGGTTAGGGTTAGGGGGGTTAGCGTTAAAGGTAGGGTTAGGGTTAGGGTTGGGGTTAGGGTTAGGGGTGGGGGTAGGGGTAGGGATGGATTTAGGGTTAGGGTTAGGGTTAGTGTTTAGTGTTAGGGTTGAGGTTAGATTTAGGATTCGAGTTTAGTGTTAGAGTTTGGGTTAGGTTTAGGGTTAGGGTTAGGGGTAGGGTTAGGAATAGGGTTAGGATTAGAGCTAGTTAGGGTTAGGGTTAGGGTTAGGGTTAGGGTTAGGGTTAGTGTTAGGGTTAGGGTTAGGGTTAGTGTTAGGGTTAGGGTTAGGGTTAGGGTTAGGGTTAGGGTTAAGGTTAGGGTTAGGGTTTAGGGGTAGGGTTAGGATTAGGTTTAGGGTTAGGGTTAGGGTTAGTTAGGGTCAGGGATAGGGTTTAGGGTTAGGGCTTGGCAGAATCTGTCTCAATGCGCAATCTAACAATCGTGGGTTTAGCCCATTCCAGATATGCAGCGGTGCCCAATAAGCCCCTCTCAGGCTATAAGCCCGATTCACTGCCCACCGCTTTCAGAATCTTTTGCTTTCTCTCTTGGGTGTCTGCTTTTGCTGTTGCTGTTCTGTTGCATGTCTGGCACAATATCCTCTGTCGTCCGGTATGTACTCTGCTTATATAGAGCACTGGCCCCGCCCACTCGGCAGAGTCAAGAGGCAGAGTCAGCGCTGATTGGTCCACGTCACTGGCTGTGCCTGCTGGGCGGAGTCAGCGCTGATTGGTCCACG
>NW_016690269.1:11733-14233 GCF_001604755.1 Lepidothrix coronata | reverse complement strand
ACTACAAGCTATGCGCAAACCCTTTTCTCTTACCCTAACCTTAAAAAAGAGACTGCAAATTATGCACAAAGCCAGTTCCCTAACCCTAAGCTTAAAAAAGAGACTGCAAGCTTCTGGGGTTAGGGCTAGGGTTAGGGTTAGGGTTAGGGTTGGTTAGGGTTAGGATTAGGGTTAGGAATATGGTTACGGTTAGTCTTTAGGGTTAGGGTAAGGGTAAATCTTTAGGGTTAGGGTTAGGGTTAGGTTTTGGGTTAGGGTTGGGGTTTTGGTTAGGATTAGAGTTTAGGGTTAGGGTTAGGGTTATGGTTAGGGGTATGGGTAGGGTTAGTTTTAGGTTTAGGGGTAGGATTAGGGTTAGGGTTTGGGTTAGCGTTAGGTTTAGGGTAAATTTAGGTTAGGGTTAGGGGTAGAGTTAGTGTAAGGGTTAGGGTTACAGTAAGGGTTTAAGGTTAGGTTTAGGCAGAATCTGTCTCAATGCACGATGTAACAATAATAGGTTTTGCTCATTCCATATACGCAGTGGTGCCCAATAAGCCCCTCTCAGGCTATAAGCCCGATTTACTGCCCACCGCTGTCAGAACCTTTTACTTTTTCTCTTGGGTTTCTGCTTTTGCTGTTGTTGTTCTGTTGCGTGTCTGGGAGAATACTCACTGCTGTCCGGTATGTACTCTGCTTAAATAGAGCACTGGACCCGCCCACTAGGTGGAGTCAAGAGGTGGAGTCAGCGTTGATTGGTCAGCGTCACTGGCTGCTTCTACTGGGCGGAGTCAGCGCTGATTGGTCCACACAGTAACTGCAAGCTATGCCCAAACTCTGTTCCCTAACCCTAACATTAAAAGTGAGACTGCAAGCTATGCGCAAACCCTATTCCCTGAACCTAACCCTAAAAAAGAGACTGAAAGCTATGTGCAAACCCAGTTCCCTAAACCTAACCTTAAAAAAGAGTCTGCGAGCTATGCGCAAACCCTTTTCCCTGACCATAACCTTTAAAAACAGAATGCAAGCTATGCGCAAACCCTGTTCCCTGAACCTAAACTTAAAAAAGAGACTTCAAGCTATGTGAAAACCCTGTTCACTAAACCTTACCTTGAAAACGAGACTGCAAGCTACTAGGGTTATGGTTAGGGTTAGGGTTAGGGTTAGGGTTAGGGTTTAGGGTTAGGTTTAGGGTTAGAGTTAGGGTTTAGGGGTAGGGTTAGGGTTAGGCTTAGGGTTTAGGGTTAGGGTTAGGATTAGGGTTAGCGTTAGGGTTAAGGTTAGGGTTAGTTAGGGTTAGGGTTTGAGGTAGAGTTTGTGTAAGGGTTAGGGTTAGGGTTAGGGATTAGGGTTAGGGTTAGGCAGAATCTGTCTCAATGCGCAATGTAACAATCACGGGTTTAGCCCATTCCAGACATGCAGCGGTGCCCAGTAAGCCTCTCTCGGGCTATAAACCCGATTCAATGCCCACCGCTATCCGAAACTTTTACTTTTTCTCTTGGGTGTCTGCTTTTGCTGTTGCTGTTCTGTTGCGTGTCTGGCAGAATACCCACCCCCGTCTGGTTAGTCTTTAGGGCTAGCGGTAATGGTTCGTGTTCGGGTTAGTGTTAGGTTTATGGTTAGGGTTTAGGGTTAGGTTTAGGGTTAGTGTTAGGGTTAGGAAGAATCTGTCTCAGTGCGCGATGTAACAGTCGTGGGTTTAGCCCATTCCAGACACGCAGCGTTGCCCAAAAAGCCCCTCTCGGGCTATAAGCCCGCTTCACTGCCCACCGCTGTCAGAATCTTTTGCTTTTTCTCTTGGCTGTCTGCTTTTGCTGTTGCTGTTCTGTTGCGTGTCTGGCAGAATACCCACTGCCGTCCGGTATGTACTCTGCTTATATAGAGCACTGGCTGCACCCACTGGGCGGAGTCAAGAGGCAGAGTCAGCGATGGTTGGTCAGCGTCATTGGCTCCGCCTACTGGGCAAAGTCAGCGCTGATTGGTCCACACAGTAACTGCAAGCTATGCCCAAACTCTGTTCCCTAACCCTAACAGAGAGACTGCAAGCTATGTGCAAACCCTTTTCCCTAATCTTAAAAAAGAGAGTGCAAGCTAAGTGCAAACCCTGTTCCCTAACCCTAACCTTAAAAAAGAGACTGCAAGCTATGCACAAAGCCAGTTCCCTAACCCCAACCTTAAAAAAGAGACTGTAAGATACTAGTGTTAGGATTAGGGTTAGGGTTAGGTTTAGGTTAGGGTTAGGGGTTAGGGTTAGGGTTAGGGTTATTGTTAGGGTTAGGGTTAGGGTTAGTGTTAGGCAGAATCTGTCTCAATGCGCGTTGTAACAATCGCGGGTTTAGCCCATTCCAGACACACAGCGGTGCCCAATAAGCCCCTCTCGGGCTATAAGCCCGATTCACTGCCCACCGCTTTCAGAATCTTTTGCTTTTTAGGGTTAGGGTTAGGGGTAGGTTTAGGGTTAGGGTTAGGGTTAGGGTTAGGGTTAGGGTTAGGGTTAGGGTTAGGGTTAGGGTTAGGGTTAGGG
>NW_016690269.1:3526-11363 GCF_001604755.1 Lepidothrix coronata | reverse complement strand
GGGTTAGGGTTAGGGTTAGGGTTAGGGTTAGGGTTAGGGTTAGGGTTAGGGTTAGGGTTAGGGTTAGGGTTAGGGTTAGGGTTAGGGTTAGGGTTGGGGTTAGGGTTAGGGTTTGGGCTAGGTTTAGGGTTAGGGGTAGGGTTAGGGTAAGGGTTGGGGTTAGCAAGGGTTAGGGTTAGGTTACGGTCAGGGTTACGAGTTAGAGTTAGGGTTAGGTTTAGAGCAGGGGTTAGGGTTAGAGTTAAGTTTAGGGTTAGGGTTAGGGTTGGGGTTAGGTTTATAGCTAGCAAGGGTTAGGGTTAGGGTTAGGCTTGGGGTTAGGGTTTAGGGTTAGACTTAAGGTTAGGGTTAGCGTTGGGGTTAGCAAGGGTTTGGGTTAGAGTTAGGGTTAAGATTAGGGTTTGGGTTAGGGTTAGGATTAGAGCTAGCAAGGGTTAGGGTTAATTTTAGGGTTAGGTTTAGCGTTACGGTTATGGTTAGGGTTAGGATTTCGGTTTAGGATTAGGGTTAGGGTTAGAGTTATGGTTAGGATTAGGGTTAGAGTTTGAGGTTAGTGTTAGGGTTAGAGTTCATGTTAGGGTTAGGGTAGGGTTAAGGTTACAGTTTGCAAGGGTTTGGGTTAGTGTTAGGGTTAGGGTTAGCGTAAGGGTTAGGGTTTAGGGTTAGGCTAGGGTTAGCGTAGGGGTTAGGGTTTAGGGTTAGGGTTAGGGTTAGGGTTAGGCAGAACGTGTCTCAATGTACGATCTAACAATCGCAGGTTTAACCCATTCAAGACACGCAGCGGTGCCCAATAAGGCCATCTTGGGCTATAAGCCCGATTCAATGCCCACCGCTGTCAGAATCTTTTGCTTTTTTTCTTGGGTGTCTGTTTTTGCTGTTGCTGTTCTGTTGTGTGTCTGGTAGAATACCCACCGCCGTCCGTTATGTACTCTACTCATATAGAGCACTGGCCCAGCCCTCTGGGTGGAGTCAGCACTGATTGGTCCACACAGTAACTGCCAGCTATGCGCAAACCAGGTTCCGAAACGTTAACCTTAAAAAAGAGACTGCAAGCTACTAGGGTTAGGGCTGGGGTTAGGGGTAGGGTTAGGGGTTAGGGTTTGGGTTAGGGTTAGGGTTAGGGTTTAGGGTTGGGGTTAGGGTTAGGGTTAATGTTAGGGTTAGGGTTAGGTTTAGAGCTAGCATTGGTTGGGGTTAGGGTTTGGGTTAAGGTTAGGGTTAGGGTTTAGGGTTGGGGTTAGGGTTAGGGTTAATGTTAGGGTTAGGGTTAGGTTTAGAGCTAGCATTGGTTGGGGTTAGGGTTAGGGTTAGGGGTAGGGTTAGGGTTAGGGTTAGGGTTAGACTTAGGGTTAGGATTAGGGTTAGAGTTAGGGTTAGGGTTAGGGTTAGAGTTAGGGTTAGGGTTAGGGTTAGGTTTAGAGCTATCATAGGTTAGGGTTAGGGTTAGGGTTAGGGTTAGGGTTAGGGTTTAGGATTAGGGTTAGGGTTAAGGTTAGGGTTAGGCAGAATCTTTCTCAATGTGCGATCTAACCATCGAGGGTTTAGCACATTCCAGACATGCAGCGGTGCCCAATAAGCCCCTCTCGGGCTATAAGCCCGATTCACTGCCCACCACTCTCAGAATCTTTTGGTCTTTATCTTGGGTGTCTGCTTTTGCCTAATGGACGGAGTCAGTGCTGATTGGTCCACACAGTAACTGCAAGCTATGTGAAAAACTGGTTCCCTAACTCAAACCTTAAAAAAGAGATGGCAAGTTATGCGCAAACCCTATTCCCTAACCCTAAAAAAGAAACTGCAAGCTATGTGAAAAACCGGTTCCCTAACTCGAACCTTAAAAAAGAGACTGCAAGCTATGCGCAAACCCTATTCCCTAACCCTAAAAAAGAGACTGCAAGTTATCCTCAAACTTTTTCCCTGACCCTAACCATAAAAAAGAGACTGCGAGCTACTATGGTTAGGGTTAGGGTTAGGATTTAGGGTTAGAGTTAGGGTTAGCGTTAAGGTTAGGGTAAGGGTTAGGGTTATGCTTAGTGTTAGGGTTAAGGTTAGGGTTATGCTTAGTCTTAGGTTTATGGTTAGGGTTAGGGTTTCGGGTTAGGATTAGTGTTAGGGTTAGTGTTAGGGTTAATGTTAGGGTTGGGGTTCGGGTTAGGGTTCGGGTTCGGGTTTTTGGTTAGGGTTAGGCTTAGGGTTATGGTTAGGTTTAGGCAGAATCTGTCTCAATGCGCGATCTAACTATCACGGGTTTAGCCCATTCCAGATACGCAGCGGTGCCCAATAAGCTCGTCTTGGGCCATAAGCCCGATTCACCGCCCACCGCTGTCAGAACTTTTCGTTTTTTTCTTGGGTGTCTGCTTTGGCTGTTACTGTTCTGTTCCATGCCTGGTAGAATACCCACTGCCCTCTGATACGTACTCTGCTTATATAGAGAACTGGCCCCACCCTCTGGGCGGAGTCAGTGCTGATTGTTCCACACAGTAACTGCAAGCTATGCGCTAACCCGGTTCTCTAACCCTAACCTTAAAAGAGAGACTGCAAGCTATGTGCAAACCCTTTTCCCTGACCCTAAACTTAAAAAAGAGACTGCAAGCTGTGCACAAAGCCAGTTCCCTAACCCTAACAATAAAAAAGAGACTGCAAGCTACTAGGGTTAGGGTTAGGGTTATGGTTCGGGTTAGGGTTAGGGTTAGGGTTTAGTGTTAGGGTTTGGGTTAAGGTTAGGGAATACGGTTAGGGTTAGGCTTAGTCTTAAGTTTATGGTTAGAGTTATGGTTAGGGTGAGGGTTTCGGGTTAGGATTAGGGTTAGGGTTAGTGTTAGGGTTAATGTTAGGGTTGGGGTTAGGGTTAGGGTTAGCAAGGGTTCGGGTTCGGGTTCGGGTTCGGGTTAGGGTTAGGCACAATGTGTCTCAATGCGCTGTCTAACTATCACAGGTTTAGCCCATTCCAGACACACAGTGGTTCCTAATAAACCCATCTTGGGCTATAAGCCTGATTCACTGCCCACCGCTGTCAGAACGTTTTGCTTTTTTTCTTGGGTGTCTGCTTTGGCTGGTACTGTTCTGTTCCGTGTCTGGTAGAATACACACCGCCGTCCGGTATGTACTCTGCTTATATAGAACACTGGCCCAGCCCTCTGGGTGGAGTCAACGCTGATTGGTCCACACAGTAACTGCCAGCTATGCGCTAACCATGTTCCCAAACCCTAACCTTAAAAAAGGGACTGCAAGCTACTAGGGTTAGGGTTAGGGTTTAGGGTTAGGTTTAGGGTTTAGGGTTAGGGTTAGGATTAGGGTTAGGGTTAGGGTTAGGGGTTAGTGTTTAGGGTTACGGTTTAGGGTAAGGGTTAGGGTTAGGGTTAGGGTTAGAGTTTGAAGTTAGGGTTAGGGTTAGAATTAGGGTTAGGGTAGGGTTAAGGTTACGGTTAGCAAGGCTTAGGGTTACTGTTAAGGTTAGGGTTAGGCTAGGGTTAGGGTTAGGGTTAAGCTTAGGGTTAGGGTTAGGGTTACAATTAGCATTGGGTTTAGCAAGGGTTAGAGTCAGGGTTAGGGTTAGGGTCAGGGTCAGGGGTATGGTTAGGACTAGGGTTTAGGGTTAGAGTTAGGGTTAGGTTTTGGTTTAGGTTTAGAGGTAGCAAGGGTTAGGGTTAGGGTTAGGGTTATCGTTAGGGTTAGACTTAGCAAGGGTTAGGGTTAGGGTTCGGATTAGGGTTAGGGTTAGGGTTAGGTTTAGCGTGAGGGTTAGGGTTAGGGTTAGGTTTAGGATTTAGGGTTAGGGTTAGGGTTTAGGGTTAGGGTTTATGGTTAGGTTTAGGGTTTAGGTTTAGGGTTAGGGTCAGGATTAGGGTTAGGGTTAGGGTTAGGGTTTAGTGTTTAGGGTTAGGGTTTAGGGTAAGGGTTGGGGTTAGAGTAAGGGCTAGAGTTAGGGTTAGGGTTAGGGTTATGGTTAGCAAGGGTTAGGGTTAGGGTGAGGGTTAGGGTTAGGATTAGGGTTAGGGTTAGGGGTAGGCTTAGGGGTAGGCTTAGGGGTAGGCTTAGGTTTGGAGTTAGGGTTAGTGTTAGGGTTAAGGGTAAAGGTTAGGGTTTAGGTTTATGGTTAGGGTTAGGGTTAGGGTTTAGGTTTATGGTTAGGGTTAGGGTTAGGGTTGGGGATAGGTTTTGAGTTTGCAAAGGACAGGGTTAGGGTTAGGGTTAGGCAGAATCTGTCTCAATGCGCTATGTAGCAATCGTGGTTTTAGCCCATTCCAGATACGCAGAGGTGCCCAATAAGCCCCTCTCGTTCTATAAGCCCGATTCACTGCCCACCGCTGTCAGAATCTTTTGCTCTTTATCTTTGGTGTCTGCTTTTGCTGTTGCTGTTCTGTTGCGTGTCTGGCAGAATACCCACTGCCGTCCGGTATGTACTCTGCTTATATAGAGCACTGGCCCCGCCCACTGAGCGGAGTCAGTGCTGATTATTCCACACAGTAACTGCAAGCTATGCCCAAAGCCTGTTCCATAACGCTAACCTTAAAAGAAAGACTGCAAGCTATGCGCAAACCCTTTTCCTTAACACTAACTTTAAAAAAGAGACTCCAAGCTACGCGAAAACCATTTTTCCCTAAACCTAACCTTAAAAAAGAGACTGCAAGTTATGTGCAAATGCTTTTCCCTGACCCTAACCTTAAAAAAGAGACTGCAAGCTATGCACAAAGCCAGTTCCTTAACCTTAACCCTAAAAAAGAGACTGCAAGCTACTAGGGTTAGGGTTAGGGTTAGGGTTAGGGTTAGGGTTTCGGGTTAGGGTTAGGGTTAGGGTTAGGGTTAGGGGTTAGGGTTGGGGTGAGGGTTAGGGTTGAGGTTAGGATTAGGGTTAGGGTTAGGGTTCGGGTTAGGGTTAGGGTTAGAGTTAGGGTTAGGGTTAGGATTAGGTTTAGAGCTAGCATAGGTTAGGGTTAGGGTTAGGGTTAGGTTTAGAGCTAGCAAGTGTTAGGGTGAGGGTTAGGGTTAGGGTTAGGGTTAGGATTAGGGTTATGTTTTAGGGTTAGGGTTAGGCTTAGGGTTAAGGTTAGGTTTAAGCAGAATCTGTCTCAATGTGCGATGTAGCAATCGTGATTTTAGCCCATTCCAGACAGGGAGCGGTGCCCAATAAGCCCCTCTCGTTCTATAAGCCCGATTCACTGCCCACCGCTGTCAGAATCTTTTGCTCTTTATCTTTGGTGTCTGCTTTTGCTGTTGCTGTTCTGTTGCGTGTCTGGCAGAATACCCACTGCCGTCCGGTATGTACTCTGCTTATATAGAGCACTGGCCCCGCCCACTGAGCGGAGTCAGTGCTGATTATTCCACACAGTAACTGCAAGCTATGCCCAAAGCCTGTTCCATAACGCTAACCTTAAAAGAAAGACTGCAAGCTATGCGCAAACCCTTTTCCTTAACACTAACTTTAAAAAAGAGACTCCAAGCTACGCGAAAACCATTTTTCCCTAAACCTAACCTTAAAAAAGAGACTGCAAGTTATGTGCAAATGCTTTTCCCTGACCCTAACCTTAAAAAAGAGACTGCAAGCTATGCACAAAGCCAGTTCCTTAACCTTAACCCTAAAAAAGAGACTGCAAGCTACTAGGGTTAGGGTTAGGGTTAGGGTTAGGGTTAGGGTTTCGGGTTAGGGTTAGGGTTAGGGTTAGGGTTAGGGGTTAGGGTTGGGGTGAGGGTTAGGGTTGAGGTTAGGATTAGGGTTAGGGTTAGGGTTCGGGTTAGGGTTAGGGTTAGAGTTAGGGTTAGGGTTAGGATTAGGTTTAGAGCTAGCATAGGTTAGGGTTAGGGTTAGGGTTAGGTTTAGAGCTAGCAAGTGTTAGGGTGAGGGTTAGGGTTAGGGTTAGGGTTAGGATTAGGGTTATGTTTTAGGGTTAGGGTTAGGCTTAGGGTTAAGGTTAGGTTTAAGCAGAATCTGTCTCAATGTGCGATGTAGCAATCGTGATTTTAGCCCATTCCAGACAGGGAGCGGTGCCCAATAAGCCCCTCTCGTTCTATAAGCCCGATTCACTGCCCACCGCTGTCAGAATCTTTTGCTCTTTATCTTTGGTGTCTGCTTTTGCTGTTGCTGTTCTGTTGCGTGTCTGGCAGAATACCCACTGCCGTCCGGTATGTACTCTGCTTATATAGAGAACTGGTCCCACCCTCTGGGCAGAGTCAGTGCTGATTGGTCAACACAGTAACTGCAAGCTATGTGCAAACCCGGTTCCCTAACCCTAGCCCTAAAAAAAGAGACTGCAAGCTATGCGCTAACGCTTTTCCCTGACCCTAACTTAAAAGAGAGACTGCAAGCTATGCCCAAACCCTATTCCCTGACAATAACTTAAAAAAGAGAATGCAAGCTGCTCGGGTTCGGGTTATGGTTAGGGTTAGGGTTAGTGTTAGGGTTAGGGTTTAGGGTTAGGGTTAGGATTAGGGTTCGGTTTAGGGTTTAGGGTTAGGTTTAGGGTTTAGGGTTAGGGTTACGGTTCGGGTTATGGTTTAGGGTAAGGGTTTGGGTTAGGGGTAGGGTTAGGGTTAGGGTTAGGAAGGGTTAGGGTTAGGGTTCGGTTTAGGACTAGGGTTAGGATTAGGGTTAGCAAGGGTTAGGGTTAGGGTTAGGTTTCGAGTTAGGGTTACGGTTAGGGTTATGGTTAGGGTTAGGTTTTAGGGTTAGTGTTAGGGGTAGGGTAAGAGTTAGCAAGGGTTAGGATTAGGGTGAGAGTTAGCAAAAGGGTTAGGGTTAGGGTTAGGGTTAGGGGTAGGGGTAGGGGTAGGGGTAGGGGTAGGGTTAGAGTTTAGGTTGAGGTTAGGGTTAGGGTTAGCAAATGTTAGGGTTAGGGTTAGGGTTAGGGTAAGGGTTAGGATTAGGATTAGGGTTAGGAAATGTTAGGGTTAGGGTTAGGGTTAGGGTTAGGTTTTATGGTTAGGGTTAGGGTGAGGGTTAGGGTTTGGGTTAGGATTAGGATTAGGGTTAGGGTTAGCGTTATGTTTAGGTTAGGCTTAGGGTTAGGGTTAGGGTTAGGGTTAGGATTAGGGTTAGGGATAGGGTTAGGGTTACAGTTAACAAAGGTTAGTATTAGGGTTAACGTTAGGGTTAGGTTTAGAATTAGGGTTCTGCTTAGGGTAAATTTACACTTAGGGCTTTGGGTTAGGTTAGGGTTAGGGGTAGGGTTAGGGTTATGGTTTAGGGTTAGACTTAACAGTTAGGGGTTAGGGTTAGGTTAGTGTTATTGGTAGGGTTAGGTTCAGGGTTATGGTTTAGGGTTAGGGTTAGGGTTAGGGTTTAGGGTTAGGGTTAGGGTTAGGGTTTAGGGTTAGGGTTAGGGTTAGGGTTAGGGTTAGGGTTAGGGTTTAGGGTTAGGGTTAGGGTTAGGGTTTAGGGTTAGGGTTAAGGGTTAGGGTACGGGTTAGGGTTTACGGTTAGGGTTTAGGGTTTGGGTTAGGTTTAGGATTAGGATTACGGGTTAGGGTTAGAGTGAGGGTTAGGGTTACGGTGAGTGTTAGGGTTTAGGGTTACGGTTAGGTTTAGGTTTAGGGTTAGGTTTAGCGTTAGGGTTTAGGGTTAGGCTTTGGTTAAGGGATAGGGTTACGGTTAGGGTTTATTTTAGGGTTAGGGTGAGGGTTAATGTTAGGGTTAGGGTTACAGTTAGGGTTTAGTGTTAGGGTTAGGTTTAAGGATAGAGTTAGAGTTAGGGTTAGGGTTAGGTTTTTGGGTTAGGGTTAGGGTCAGGGTTAGGGTTAGGTTTAGGGTAAGGGTTAGGGTTAGGGTTAGGGTTAGGGTTAGCCTTAGGCTTAGGCTTAGGGTTTAGGGTTTAGGTTAGGGTCAGGGTTAGGGTTAGGGTTAGGG
>NW_016690269.1:0-2163 GCF_001604755.1 Lepidothrix coronata | reverse complement strand
CTGCAAGCTATGTGCGAACCCTGTTCCCTGACCGTAACCTTAAAAAAGAGACTGCAAGCTATGCGCAAACCCTATTCCCTGACCCTAACCTTAAAAAAGAGACTGCAAGCTATGCGCAAACCCTATTCCCTGACCCTAACCCCAAAAAAGGGATTGCAAGCTATGTGCAAAACCTGTTCCCTATACCTAACCTTAAAAAAAAGACTCCAAGCTATGCACAAAGCCAATTACCTAATCCTAACCTTGAAAAACATACTGCAAGCTACTAAGGTTAGGGTTAGGGTTAGGGTTAGGGTTAGGGTTAGGGTTAGGGTTTAAAGTTAAGGTTAGGGTTAGTCTTAGACTTAAGCTTAGGGTTAGGCTTAGGGTTAGCAATTGTTTAAGTTAGGGTTAGGGTTAGGTAGAATCTGTCTCAATGTGCGATCTAACAAACAAGGTTTTAAGCCATTCCAGTCACGCAGCGGTGCCCAATAAGCCCCTCTCGGGCTATAAGTCCGATTCACTGCCCACCGCTGTCAGAATCTTTTACTTTTTCTCTTGGGTGTCTGCTTTTGCTGTTGATGTTCTGTTTCCTGTCTGGCAGAATACCCACCACCATCCAATATGTACTCTGCTAATATACAGCACTGGTCCCGCCCACTGGGCGGAGTCAAAGAGGTGGAGTCAGCGCTGATTCGTCTGCGTCACTGGCTCTGCCTACTGGGCGGAGTCAGTGCTTATTGGTCCACACAGTAACTGCAAGCTATGCCCAAAGCCTGTTCCCTAAATCTAACCCTAAAAAAGACACTGCAAGCTATGCGCAAAGCCAGGTCCCTAACACTAACCTTAAAAAAGAGACTGCAAGCTACTAGGGTTAGGTTTACGATTAGGGTTAGGGTAAGGGGTATGGTCAGGGGTAAAGTTTAGGGTTACGCTTAAGGGTTAAGGTTAGGGTTAGGGTTAGGGTTAAGGATTAGAGTTTAGGGTTAGGGTTTGGGGTAAAGCTTAGGGTTACGGTTAGGGTTAGTGTTAGGGTTAGGGTTAGGCTTAGTCTTAGGGTTAAGGTTAGGAATAGCGTTACGGTTAACCAGGTTTAGGGTTAGGGTTAGGGTTAGGGTTTCGGGTTAGGGCTAGGGATAGGAGTCGGGGTAGGGTTAGGGTTTGGGTTAAGGTTAGGGTAAGGGTTAGGAAGGGTTAGCGTTAGGGTTACGGTTAGCAAGGGTTAGGGTTAGGTTTAGAATTAGGGTTAGTGTTAGACTTAGGGTTAGACTTAGCGGTTAGGGTTAGGGTTAGGGGTAGGGTTAGGATTAGGGTTAGAGTTAGGGGTTAGGGTTAGGGTTTGGCAGAATCTGTCTCAATGCGCGATCTAAGAATCACGGTTTTATCCCATTCCAGATACGCAGTGGTGCCCAGTAAGCCCCTCTCGGGCTATAAGCCCGATTCACTGCCTACTGCTGTCAGAATGTTTTGCTTTTTCTCTTGGGTGTCTGCTTTTGCTTTTGCGGTTCTCTTGTCTGTCTGGCAGAATACCCACCACCATCCAATATGTACTCTGCTTATATACAGCACTGGCCCCGCCCACTGGTTGGAGTCAAAGAGGTGGAGTCAGCTCTGATTCGTCTGCGTCACTGGCTCTGCCTACTGGGCGGAGTCAGCGCTGATTGGTCCACACAGTAACTGCAAGCTATGCCCAAAGCCTGTTCCCTAAATCTAACCCTAAAAAAGAGACTGCAAGCTATGCACAAACCCTGTTCCGTGAACCTAACGTTAAGAAAGAGACTGCAAGCTATGCACAAAGCCAGTTCCCTAACCCTAACCTTAAAAAAGAGACTGCAAGCTACTGGGGTTAGGGGTACGATTAGGGTTAGGGTAAGTGGTACGGTCAGGGGTAGGGTTTAGGGTTACGGTTAAGGCTTAGGATTAGGGTTAGGGTTAGGGTTTAGAATTAGGATTTAGGGTTAAAGTTAGGGTTTAGAATTAGGATTTAGGGTTAAAGTTTGGGTTAGGGTTAGGGTTAGGGTTAGAGTTAGATTTAGGGTTAGGGTTAGGGTTAGGGGTTAGGGTTTAGGGTTAGGGTTAGAGTTAGGGTTAGGGTTAGGTTTAGAGCTACAAGGGTTAGGGTTAGGGTAAGGATTAGGCTTAGGGTTAGGGTTAGCAAGGGTTAGGGTTAGGGTTAGGGTTAGG
>NW_016690268.1:3579405-3777948 GCF_001604755.1 Lepidothrix coronata | reverse complement strand
AATGTGCCTAGATTTTGTTTGCAAATCTGTATTAAATTGACACTCCCACTAAATCAGCAGCCATTTAAATGAAGTGATCAGATTCTTCTCTCTTCAGAGGGTCAATATGTTAAAACCAAATGCTCATTGCTGCTATTGAGTACGTGTGCTGCAGTAAGGAAGGTGCCCAGTGTGACCTACATATCATATAGGCATAGAGCAAATCACTTGCTCAATGAGTAAACCGAACGAAAGCTGGAGAACAACAGCAATATGAGACTATTTGACAAAAAGCTGTTCATGTAGGAACCCATTACCTCACCACATACCTAAGTGTGAGCCAGTGGCTTTGGGTTTTGCCTTGAGAAGAACTTTGAGGGAAATTTTCAGGATGCCTTTCCCATGTGTTTGAAGTAAAATCAGGAGATCAGTATGCCTTTAAAATGAGAGAAAAACTGCTTAATGCTTTAACTCAAACTTCACAAATCATGATTCTTGAATCAGTGCCTCAGCAGAAAAGGAAAGATTCAGATTTGCAGATGGCAAGTTGTTTGCTGCAATCTGAAAGGGTCTATATTATAATGGCAAAAAACATGACTATATACACTTTCTTCCTCTGTCCATCTGCCACTGTTATAGTCTAGTGTGGGGTTGATTTTATTTAAATTTGGACTGTTTGCAGGCTGATTTCTCATTTCTGCAATCATTAGGTTTGTCACAAAAAGAGTAAATAGATTTAAAAAAACCCCAACAACTGCTGCCTTCATGCTATGTGACTTAAACAGTGAATAGACTGTTGCAATAGACTTCTGCTGAAGAAATCTGCTGCTGGTCTGCATGGTATCTCATTCACTGACTGTGTATATATACATGGAGTATATATGTGTATACATGGACAGAATATTTGGGAATCATCTCAACGCTTGCAAGTATTTTCTGAAACAGAAGATGCAGAATAATGGTAATGACCACACAGACCAAGAAAAACAGAAGAGAAATACATTAATAATAGAAAATGAGTAATGCAAATGGATACTTAATTTATTAATATTTAAAGGTCATAGGAAGAGTCATCTTGTTTTACTCACTTATTATTCTCCTTCATCCAGGGAAATTATACAGTAGTTTACCCTGCAAGCTAGCTTCCCCCACACTTATTTTGTAAGAAAAAATGTCAGTGGAGAGAGGTCTGTATTTCTCAAGACACAGAGACATTGTCTAAAATAAGCCTTTTGTGCCTTCTGCCATCAAACTCTCCTTGTTGTAGGGACCACTTGGTGGACCCACTTCCTGGAGCAGTGGTCCTTATGGACAAATCCCCCAGCCCAGGCTGGTCCCCTGTGCTTTCTTCATGCCCTTGGCTCCCAGCGGCACTGGTGCACCAAGGAGTTGTCCCCACTGCTCTACAGAGACACCCCCCAGCACAACCTGCTCCCCAGAAGGCAAGATGGAGTCTACGGGGAACAGAAACAACTGGCTAAAGCTGCCAGCTCTGCCAGGTTGATGGCATAGGAATTACAGCAAATAATGGAAATTGGCTCCTTAACATATTATGTCTTTTAAATGGTCTGTAATGTTAAAGGGTGCATATAGCTGTTTTAGGGCTTGTAGGTCATTAGCTCTGAAAAAGTAATATCTGAAGACAGACTTTTAAAGGGTTCACTTTAAATAGTTTATTCTGTGAAAATGCAAAAATATCAAACTAAAATTATTGCAGAACACTGATTCCCCTCTCTTTTGCAGTGCAGAAGGGGTATCAGCGTGCAAGCTGGAAACTCAAACCCATTGGGACAGTAAATATTTTGGACCTGTGTTTTTGGAAGATGGAAGAAAACAAAGCAGCTGCCAATAAGGTTTCATCCTGCTCTGAGTCCCATGGCAACTCCACCAGTGAAGAGGGAAGATGAGTTTGGCCCATTGCTTGGCAGTACCTTGCAAGGTATCCATCTAGATATGAGTCATCTGCTTTGTCTAAATACTGTTGAAGTTTAGTCACCTTTTGGTGACTTTTTTTTTAATTTTTTTTTCCTTTTAGATTTAAAAGGAACTTTGACTTTGTTATAGTTTGCATTCAATATTTGTCCTCCATCAAGACAGTATTGATATAATTTGGCATGCATGTTGTTGTAAGTCAGTGAAAACAGCAGTAAAGAGCTCTGAAGAACATTATTTGCTGTGGATCTGAAAATTTATAAATTTAGAAAATTAATAGGCGGGACACATTTTGTTGCACGGTTCTGAAATTAGGATCTTTGTCTAAAGCTGATGTAAAAAATAAATGTGTTTTAAGCTATGTAAGGCTTAAACTATCCAGCATCTTTGTCACTTATTCCATGTCAAGTGGGTACAGACTGCAGTGATTCTGATAAGGAGGCTTTTCACATCCATTTCTACAAAGTAGTAACCGGACGCAGAGGGGGGTGAAGAACAAGGGTCATATTTATAATCTGGAATGCTGCAAAATGTATCTCTTCGAGTTTTCAGCTAAACTGAGATATTTATCTTAACAAGATCTAATTAGACCTCATTTCCATAGCATATCAATTATTTTCCTCATTAGAGTAGCTAATGCCATGTTCGGATATCATGGCAATCAAGCTTGTGATTTCTGGAAAAACTGGTTAGAAAGCTTAGTATTAAGTGTGTTTCCAACTGTGAAATTTATCCTTCTGAGCAATGCCTCCCAGTTTACTCACTTTGTTCCAGGATTCTCTGCAGCATATGGCCACTGGAATCCATTAAATAACACAAAGTAAGACAAAGTCAGCGATGAGTCAAAAATAGCTGCACTAGTGAATCACCTTTCAAAATTCTGTCTCTAACAAGAAAAATAATGAAGAATAAGACATGCAATTAGAAGAAATTAAGGTCAATTTTCAAGCCGGGTTGCATACATGGTGGTTTCAAAATCCATGTTAGGCATCTCAAATAAAAGCAGTCTGATTGAACACCTGCAGCTCTTGGCCAGGCAATTCTTGTACACAGAGGCTTTACCTCTCCATTTTATTTCCCCCATTACTTAAAACTCCTAAAACTCCAGGTCCTAATCACTAGGTTTGACATGTTCCTTTTTTCTCCTAAGGAAGATACGCAGTGCTTCCAGTGCATGGCCATATGTGTGCCATACACTTGTTGGACAAGTCCCATTTGCTCAGCATGAGAGTGAAGGCACTTATTTTTATTTCAGGAGCTTTCGCAATGTATCTGGCCAAATCTGTTGTCACAATATACTTGAATTCCTTGCATCCAGCCTGAGTCATCTTAAAAGTTAGGTGTCTGCTCTAAGGATTTTACTAGAGCTTTTTTACAGTCAATAGTGAGAGGTCAGTATATCTGGAAGGAGATTTATCTTCTAGAGCAGCTGCCTAAGACATAGATATTATACATTATTTGGAGGCACCCAGCTCCCTTGGCTGAAGCACTTTCTTCCTAAAGAGCTGAGGCAAGCTGAGTTTCACCTCAGTGTTTTCAGGGCTGGTGTCTCCTATTCCAGATGAGACACACAACATTTAGCTGATATGAGAGGTCTAACTAGAGACCTCTGCTGCTATAAGAATATTGCACTAACAGTGGATCTGAGCTCAACGTGTGGTTATATCGACACGCTGCATGGCTGAGGGCAAGGACATGCTTCCATTCACAGCTATACCTTAACCAAACACTAGTCAACCACATTTGTTTCCCCTCATTTAAAAATACATCTAGTGCTCTGAATGGGTGCATCTTGAATGAGACAGGAAACACGCAAGTTTCTGAATAAAAGGAATTCTTCACTTGATGCATTTTCATAGAATCACATGGTTTTGAAACTTTGTAGTTATTATTATTATTTCATTACTTTTGTATCCAACTCCCTTCGTTCACAAACAAATATGGCTTCATCTGGCCATCCAAATAATATATTCAAACAAAATATCCCAGGAAATAAACAACTGTGCTCTTCTGACCTGCATTATGAACAATAAAAAGTCACCTAAGAGTCCACAGGCTGTACATACTGTGTCTGTCCCCTTATACCTATGCATTTAATGGGCATGCCTATGAATTTAATGGGCATATTCAGGTATCATGCAGATCGGAATCCAGCCACAAAACTCCTAATTGATTTGAAATTATATGGATGGTAACGGTGCCAGAAGACAATTTAGTGTGCTCTTTCGTACTGAGCTGAAGTTGTTTGGTTTTCTTAAAAGAAATAAAACTGATAATTGTCACTACAGTAAGTAAATATGTCTGAATACATGCAGAAAGCAGATCTATTGGGTAAGAAGGTTACAGAATCTCATTTTGTGGTCCATCTGCTCCCTCTTTGCTTACCAAGCCAACAGACACTAATCTGGGATGAAGAAACTGACAGGACATGGGGGAGGAGTAGATGGTCATGATTCCAGCTTGTTTCAGCTTTTTGATATATGTGCTCATGCCATTGTGATATAATAGAAGGAAAATAATGTAGTGAAGTGAGGAGGACAATTCAAACAATTATGAATTGCAGCAGCATTTTACTGTTCTAGACTTTCTCACAATTTCAGTGCAATTTACATATTTTACCACTGAGATATGAGCACTCAAAATTAATGTTCAAGGGGAAAAAGATGCATTCCTGAAAAAGATTGTTAAGCAGATCATAAGATGAAATAAACAGTAAAATAATCAGATTGAGCTAAAAAAAGTGTCCAGGGTACTCCTGTTGGATTTTTTTCCTAATTGGTATCTACGCCGATGGTCCTGGAGAAAAGGTGAACATCACTGTACAGAAAATTTCTAGCAACCCTAACATTAAAAAATCCAAATAAAAGCAGTGCAAAAGGATGAGAATTAAATAAAAAAGAGATAAGGATAAAAACAAAATTCAAAGCCACAGACCATCAGTGAGAAAGACAAAGCTGAAGTGGCAGTGTGGCAAATGAGGGATGGCAAACGAGAAAGAGATGTGCTACGTGACGGTGCAGTAATAAAAACCCCAGCTAATAGAGCTATATTGTGTCACCTCCACCTCTGCACAGCTCAGCAACAACAGCACTGACAGACTTTATTTCCAATTCTGATCACTTTGTCATCAGAAAAATGATAATAAATAATAAATAAATTCCTAAGGAGCAAAGTAAAAAAGAGATTAAAAGAGATAAATACATATTTTTTGGTTTAACTACAATCAAGATGCAAGGCATGTACAAATAATTTTAGCATGTGAACACTTCACTAAAAGTGATAAGTTCTTGAACATAGTAAAAGAAAAGCATCACTAGCATTTTGGTTGAGTACCGTGAAGAAGTTATAAAAATTAAAGCTGTTTTCAGTGCAGAAGTGTGCCTAATGATTAAAGCACCTAATCCAAAATTTAAAAACAATTTCAACCACAGGATGTGAGGCGCTGACACAGCATAAGTCCCTCTACCAGATGAAGGCTGTTCATAGTTTCTAGAAGGGTAACTTTGGCCCACACAGTGGCTGTGGATGTGCATAAAAATGACTGGACTTCCCTCAACTAACCATGAATTTATCATGGATTCCTTCTTACCCCCTTCCCATTCCCAGTCCTCCAAAGCCACCTGGTTGTCCCCTGGATGTGGTTACCCTCCCTTATGTGCAGAGCCATGATGATTCATGAAGAAGTTGGCTTAACTTTGATGCCTTTTTGCCCACTACAAAACAACTGAACTGACTGAATCGCTCCCCAGACCACACCAAACAGTAGCACAGTGCTGCTGATCACCAGTGTTGGGGCTGAGCTGGTGGCCCCAACCAAACACCATGATTTGGTCATGGCACTGAATGCACTGGTGTTGTCAAGGCAGTGGCCACGCAGGGGCAACCAAGGAGAGCTCTGGACATCACCATGCATATGCCATGCGGATACTTTAGGACACTGGAGGAGTAGACAGTCAAGAAAAAGCTCTGAGCTAAACCTATGACATGGTCAATGGCAATGACAGAAATTCAAGGTCAGCTGTACAAGAAACTTGCCTGCATCCAAAGAAGGACACAGAAACAACTGTAAATGCAACAGGAGATTCCCTGGAGAAGCCATTGCTCCTTTTGCTAAAGACAACTCAGCTCTTTCCAAAATAAGTTAATAACCATAGATGGAGAAGAGATGACTGGAGGGAACCTCTTTGAAGCACTGGTTTCCAAAGATGACCATAAAGTGGCTTGACTTCCATGTCTCTCAGTGTGCAAGCAATGTTTGGAGGTTCTTTGTTTCATACTTTTTTCTGGGCATGCTGAGAAGTACTGGGCAAAAGGGTGACTTTTTGAGCTCCATTCTGCCTCACACACATATACACACCTACATAGCTGCCTCAGTCTTGCATATCTCAAACAGCCCAGGCCCTGACACAGGGTCTAAGCTTTCCATGGCCTCAGGCCTTTCTCCATGTGAGCTTGAGCTCTCTAGGATTAATGGCCATGAATCACAAGGTATTGATTTTGTGAGAGTCAGGAATTTCATACAGCGAAGACCATACATAATTACAGATCTTCCTCTGAACTTCATCAAATGTATCGGAATTTTATAAAAATCAAACTTGGACTTGAGATAACAAAAAGGATTCCCAGCACAGCAAGCTTTTCCAGACAAACCTGCCCAGAACTTTTCTCTTATGGTTTAATGTACTGCAGGCACAGTATGCAATCACGAAATAAGGGTATGCTTGGCATGAGCAAAGATGTGCATTCATCAGCCTAGAATAGCATGGATCCAAGTCACATCCTCCAGTCTGTGTGGTGCCTTCAAATGGTCAGAGTGATCACCAAAAAGGCAATCTAAGCTCCTTCTCCTCACTCTCTTGTATTTTGGAAGCTGGTCTTGATGCATTCATCTTTCACTGAATCTGTCAAAAATTCTCTGTTCCCAGGAGTAAGAAAAAAATAACTTTCCTCTTCTACCTACTCTGGATCAGGGATCCTTGGAACAAAAGGCATTCTCTTTGTGTTTAATAGTCCTTGACTGGATTACTTAATGAATATACTCTGTTTCTTTTTGACTGATGTTAATTTCTACACTATCAAGAGGGAAAAGAGCCTAACTATACATTGTCTGAAACAGAGCTGCTTTTCAATTTGCTTGGAACGTGCCACTTGATAATTTTTCTTGTTTGAAGCATATTGGCATCTGCAGCCAAAGGCAGACAACTCAAGGACACAGCTGGTCCTACAGGCTCTAGAGAAACCCTGGGAACAAAACCAGGGCTGCAGAGTTGAGAGAAGACTCCACAGAGTGAACATGCAAAATCAGACTTGGCAGAGAAAGCCACCATGAGTATGGAACACAGCCAGGCTTCAGTGGGTGCCTCAGTGGAAAACATAAGGGCCTTTGTCCAGAACATGATTAGCAGAGGTCAGCTAATGAATAATACAGTAACAACGCTTTCTCCTCCTCTAAATCCATGTCCAGCCTTGACATCCCACCTCTTGATACAGCTGGAAAGCCCAATGCAAGCAAAGACTGCTTTGACAACCCATGTGTCCATCACCTGTGGGAAAAGAGGGTCAAGAACTTTGCTAGCTTTCACTTTGCAGCCCCGAACACTTGGTAGTGTAGCAGAGAAGGCTACGCAATCACCAACTTTCAGGTGGCTGTGGCAGTGGTTTTGTTTCCTGTTTGCAAGGGGATTCATCAGCTATAAAAATGGTCCTTCTCATCCAGCAGCTCTTCCTCTGCTGCTGAGCCTTCACTCTTCTGCTGCTGGACCTCTTGTCCTTTCCCCCTCTTGCAGGACAGACACTGGAGTGCTCTGTGTAAGCCCAGATCCACCGGCACTCTGGCTTTCCCTGTGCAAGGTCTGGATGGCACGGGAGATGGTACATGAAGCTGGAGACTCTCAGCACAGCTCTGATAACCCCTATGGGGTCTTTGCTGTCCCCTGTCACATGCTTCTGTGTTGTGTGAGCTGCTGAAAAGCAAAGGGCATCATGGAAATGGCATAGAGTTTCTGTGGCAGGTCATCTGATGTGGTGTCCAGTGCCCCGCACTGCAGGAGGTGGGAAAGCCAAATGCAACAGGGCAGGGAATGCCGTGCACCAGACCCATGTCCCACATGGGCAAAACCAGTGTTCCACATGCCCTCACCTGCTCAGCGGAGGTACCTGATTCTGAGCCACATCCACTGACTAAGCAATGCATCAGATCATGCAGCACCAGCCTGGAACTGACTGGCTGGGAAAAGAGTGGTGAGACCTGACAGGTGGCACACAGATGGAAAAAAACTAAATCTCTGTCATCTGCTTCTATTTGGTTCACTGCAAATTCCTTTCTGGGGAAGGAAAAAAAAAATCGTGTCTTGTTGTAGAATGAAGATCTGGGTTTGGAAGATCATGAAATACTTCAGTTCCTATAGGGACTTAAAGACCAAGCAAAATCAAAAGCTCTGGAGAAATCAATATTCTACCTCTCTGCACATCCATTTTAGGATCCCACCTTTTGGTACAGCCAAGCAGTAGGTGAAACCACAACTTGTGACTCTTCTTCTACCTTCACTCAGCCACTTACTAACGCATAACTTGGTTCAAATACAGGTATCTGTCCTGAAAACAGTATCCATGACTTCTAAAATCCAGGCAAGTCAAACAATTGTAAGGATTTACTGCTCGTGGTAAACTACCAGTTGCAGTAACTTCTTAAGAAGGAAGCAATGCCAGGCAAAAATAACATGGGTAGGTAGGTTCAAGGAGCTAACTAATCCATCCTAACTGGGCAGACCTAGAAGGAACTGCTGCCAACCATACACATAATAGAAACTACTTGTTGTTGTAAAATGCACCCTGAATACAATTATAAACAGAATTGACGTGAAAATACGGATGTTCAGATGAATGAATTAAAATCAACAACAATTTTGATTGGTTCATAAAAAATGTAATTGATTTTTTTTCTGCAGATAGATCAGTATACACAGTTTTAAAGGAGAACCCAAATATACTATATTTATCAACAGCCAAATTTAAGAGATTTAAATGGAGCTTTACATAGGTGTTGGTTAGGAACCCAGCCCCCTTGATTCCAGACCACGCAGGGGCTAGTACTGTCCTCTGCCTGTCACTGGACTCCCACCCTTCCCACCAAAATAAAATTTGCTTACTAATGGCTCTTTGTCCAAAAGGCGTAAATGGGCTCTTGTTTGAGCTCGTCACAGATTCAGCTATATTCTTTTATCCTCAGTAATCTGCAGATTTTTTTTCCCTGCAGATAGTTTCTGTGTTCTACTCACTGCTATTTGCTAGAGAAAGACTCTTGGGCTTTTTGCCCTTTGTATTTCCTCTCTTCTTTCATGTGGAGAAGACTGCCAACGTGGGATTTGCAAACTGCTGCCAATATGGGATTTGTGCTGCTGCGGCTGCCAATCTTTAATTTAGCATATGTATAAAGCTAATTTTTGGACACGATGCTAGTGCCTGGCATCTCTGCAGGAGTCAGCCAGGTTGTAATGTTTGTATTGTACTGTGCTATAAAAAACAATAAAAAGAAAATATAAAGGAAAAAGCCTTTTATCTCTAGCTTTATAGCTACAAATATGGTCTAAATACTTGTATTCTCCCTCTGCATCTAAAATTCGCTTTCTCCTTTCTGTGTCGTAGCCCTTTCTTTTAGATTTGCAGTTTGTGTTGCCTGTAGTAGGAGCCAATGATAGGCTTCTGCTCCCTACTGAGCATATCTTCATATTAAAATGTATAAATTCAACTCTTTAGATGGAGAAAAAGGACTAGTTTCCCTTTAATTATATTTAAACCACACAGTCACATGCGCAAAGTAATACTTTGTCCTTTTAAAAAATATTTTAATACAGAGAGTCAGAGTAAAAAATATAATCATTCAGGAAACATCATTCTTATAGAAAACATAAGCTTGACTACCCTTCTTTGGCAAGGACATCTACAGTTTGGGAGGATGTTCCTGCAGTGAATTCTCTAAAATATGGCGCTGCCATTCTGGCCGCTGCGTGGGAGCGGGTGTGAGCCAAACTCCAGCTCCTGCAGCCCTCATTTGGAGGACCCCATGCAGCCCCAGGGAGCTCCTTGGCCATGCCTGGGAGCAGGCACAGGGGAAAGCTGCTGGGGAGGCCAGTGGTACTTGGTGGGTAGAGGGAAGCAGCTTTATGCTGCCCCGTGATGGTGGCTATAGCAGGACAAAGGCTATAACTGGATGATACATTTCCCAGTGGTCCCAGATGGATTTATAGATGGATTTATAGGAAGAGAAGGATTCCTAGGAAGAGACAGTTCACAGTTCTTCCTTGCAGAGGGAATTTTCTAAACCTTTACCCAAATCAGCCCTTGTACTCGAAGGGTGGATGTTCACTAGAAGAAGCGCAGCATAAAGTAAATTCCAGAGAATGGGCTGTGTTTTGGAAGAGTATGGCAGACCACGACAGTGGCAAACTGAGCTAGTGATTTAAAGGAGGACCCATGACTGCATCCAGTTGCAGCATCCTTCCCCAAATGCAGGGGAAAAAAATCATCAAGCAAACACAGAGAAATATGAGGGTTTTGTACATTTGCTTTTTACAAATATTTAGTATACCCACAGGCTGCAGAATCTATTTTGATTTTTTTTCTTATCAACAGAGATTTTTGCTATTTCTTCTTCCATAACAGATATCAGACGAAGGAAAAGGATACTGCACCATTCTGACATAATTTTTTCATTTTAATTATTGTGATTTAAATTACCCCATCTACAGAAGACCACAATATAGCATTCACTACCCAGTAATAGAAGGTAGTTTTTCCACATGGCTAGACTGGTATTTTCTAAGAAGGAGATCTGCTAGCTTGCCTACTTTCACAGCGGCAGTGCCATGTGCAGTAATGAGACAGGATTATTGTTGCAACTGCTCTTGAAGGCCTCTCTCCCCAGGCAGCCAAAGAATGACTGAGTCATGCAGGTGATGCATTTGCTGTAATGAGACAGACAAACCCCCAAAACTCACATCCAGAACAATCCCCAATGTATCCATGCCTCTGGCTGAGGGTATGGGGAGGTGAGAACAAAAGCACTGATGCTGGGAAAAAACAAATAAAAACTATTTTAAATAAATAAATAAATAAATAGATAAATAAATAAATAAATAAAGGTGGGAGAGTTCTAGTGTTAATATACCCTGCACAGTCATGCAGAAAACTCAGAGTTTGATTTCTAATCCCAGCCTCTCGTTGCCCTGGCTGGCAGGAAGCACGCACAGGGTGGAAGGAGGTGCCGTGCATCACTCAGCAGCAGCCCCTCCGGCTGCCTAATGAAAGGGGTTGACAGGCTCTTACAGGAGACCCATCCAGCCCGCCTTGGCTGGGAGGATGATGGCCTTGGCAAGGAGCACTGTGCCACAGGAGGGGATTTTTTTCCCGGCTTTCTAAACTACATCCTTGAGGCCCTGTATCGCTGCCAACTTCTTCTGCCCAATGCAGGACTGTCCAGGACTCCCTCTGGGGCTCATCCGCCAGTTGGAGAAGCTGTTACTGAGAAACACAGGATACCCTCCCAAGCCTGGACCACCCTCGCTGAGCTTCCTGCACCTGCTGACTGGGAGACTGAACATCAGGACTGGGAATGGTGCAATAACAGCACCATTGACAGGAAGCATAAGCACCAAACAATTATTTATCTTGCACTAGGAGTTTGTAAGGTGGGTATTGTAAGGAGTCCTCTGTAAGTTGGAAATCAGCTCTATTCCCAGAGCACTGGTGCATCAGAAAACCCTACTGACAGGCAGCTCAGAAATATGGAAAGGATTAACACTCTGAATGCCAGGATGGTGTCACCAATGTTGTGGTCACGTAAGCAGCTGTGCTCTGAGCCCCCCATCCTCTTCCATCAGGGGGGCAGCAGGAGGAAATGTTTACGTTGTTGACTGTAACCAACAAACATGGGACAAATACTATTTTATAGACCTCTGCGAAGTACTGGGAAAAGGTGAGGGGATTCCTGCATCTTTGCTTTGCTATGCAAACTTTTCTCCTGGGCAGCAGGCCGGAAGCTCTGGTGACTGCTCTGGGGAGTTATTCCTTGCGACTAAGGTCTCATTTCCACTGTGATTACCTGCTGTGGTTTGGATCAGTCACTTGATTTCACACACACAGGGCTGCCCTCTGCTATGAGCCAGTGGCATCTGAAGCAAAGCAAGCAGTTAAGGAAGCTTCAGGCTTGTCTACCAGGATAAAACCTACCACAGGTTTTGTTTCACCTGTGTCTGGCCCTTCTCTTCTGATTAAATCCTATGATTTATTAAGTTTGCCTGATGCAAGCAGAGTCTAGGCACCATTTTCCCTAATAAGGTGCCCACAAGCTCATGCAAGTACTGTTGATCCCCAAGATAAAGATATTATCCCTGGACTGAAAGCACAGGCCAGTGTCTCTGTCTGACCAACCACTGGTGACTTTGCTAAACCTGCCAGAAAAGGGGCTGCTACCAAGTCTTGTTGCTGTCAGAGAGTTCAGATCTTTGACAGAGTCAACCAGTAATAAATCTGAACCAAGGGACAAGTACTTAAACTGCATGCTGCATCACGAAACCTATTCAGAAGCCTACACAAAACCCAATCCAACCAAAACAAGAACAAAGAGCTTTTCGGGAGGTCTTGGTATGACCTCATCACTGACCTGCTGATTCACCATTCAGTTAGGCAAAGGATTCATATGACACTAGTCTTCCCCAATCATGTGAGAAGGGTACCAAATAAAATGGACTCACTGGTGTGAATCATGAAATTATCCTCTCACATTTCATCTGTCAATTATTTCACATCAGCAGTCAGGGAAAACAGATGTAATGAACAGCTCATCATTCAAAACACTCACCCACTAAACCCAATTCCCTAGCTAAATATATTCAGGGGAAGATCAGCAATGGTTGGATTTACACGTGATGTGGGTTGAGTTCACTGGCCAGTTTTCCATGTTGGACTACACCAATGCAGCTGTACCCCACACCTTTGAGAGTCCAGACAGCTGCCCATTCCCAACACATGACCCCTCACCGTACAAATGCCTTGTTCCTGAATAGAAGCGCAATGCCTTAACATCACTTACTTGGTATCCTGGACATCTACTTCTCCTGGTGTACCAGTGCTCAAAAGAACCCTATCTGTGCAGGGCAATAAAATAAGGACAATAAAATAGCCAGGATAGCAGATAATCACCATTGTGTGCAAGGTAGATCACAATCAACAGTGAAAGTGAGGGCACATCAAACATGAAGACTACAGTTTGACTCCAAAAAAGACTGATGTTCCCCAAAACAAACTACAGTTAAGAGACAGGCAGACACTCCAAATTTTTCCATCTATTTTCTTCAAGTCTTTGTTCTTGACAGCCTTTGCCATCCTACCCACTTCAGGACTAATAAAGCCTGAACACCGCTGACTGTATCTCAGTGCAAGAAATACCTTAAAATTGCACAAAGGAGATAAATATCACTGCAGATTGCTATTTAAAAATGTGTTACTATGACTAATTGGAGAAGAAAAAAGAGTATTTTTTATTTCTCATAATGTGGCATACACCTCTATAACACAGCCATTAAATCCAGAGTTTTTACATATAGCCCTTTGCTGACGTAAATATTAGAAATGGATAATATATGGTCAGTGGAGCACTGCTGAAGCACAGGCAGTCACACAAGAGTGATGTTTCCCACCTAATCGCACAAACATGCCGACAAACCACGGCACCTCGGTGGTCTGGTTCCTCACTGATATTTCAGTTGTTCAGCTGCCGCAGCCACAGACACAGCGAATTTTGAATTAAACACTACTGCTCAGCGATGCTGACACTCGCAGTCAAGCATATCTTGATGAAATTAGAGATGCAGAAAATATTTTTTGACAGAGTGCACGAGCAAAACAGCCAGAAGTGCAGCGAGTTCGGTGTGAATGGCTCGTGCAGAGAGAGAGACCAGAGAGATGTTGAAAATTGGACTCTCTGATTTTGGCAGGAAGAGGCGCATTTTATTAGCAATCCATGCTGCAAACATAACTTTCCGACTATTAACAGTTTTTAGTTGCCAAAAGAAAATCACTATTTCTAATTCCTTCTCAGCTGTTACATTTATAATGGAAAAAGAAAAAAGAGGAAGGCAAGCAAACTTATATCTCCATTATGTAAAATATCAGATAAGTATAGAACATGATAGCATTCCAGTTTAACAAAATCTTCACAAATGTAAACACTTTACTACCTTCTCCCCAAACCCAACACCTGTAATTCCACAACAATTTAGCACACATATTAAAAATGTGCAGGAAAAATTTGCAAAGCGTCATAGACTAAATAGGAATTAGTAAAAATAAGACTGGTTATTCTTACTGTTGCTATTTATTACCGTGTGGTCTTAAAAGTCTAAGGGCCCTTTGTTTCTTTGAAGAAACACATTGTGTTCTGATTTTCCTTTGAGTTTAACAGAATGGAAATTTTAAATTAATAGTGCAAGAGACAGCAGGATTACATCCAACCTGTAAAGCTCCAAACCCCACCTGTTTTACTGTATTTCTTCCTAACCTAGAAGGAAAACACAGCCTTTCTGGCTCTGCAAGTACCACCGTAATCCCTGAGCAGAAGAAATTGCTATGAAACAATACTTTGTGTCTTTGACTCAGAGGTTTGAATGGGCTAAATGAGACTTTTAAAGCAGCATGTCTAAACTCCATTGAAAACATCCTCAGCTTTTCAGAAGGTCCTCAAAAGTTCACTAAGACACAGCATGTGAAAATTAGTAGCTAGCTCCTTTGCAGAGAAAGGCTGGCAAACTTGACTGGGAAATACCCTTTAGTTATAGCAGAGAGAGTGGCCCTTGGGGAAGGGCCCAGATGGACTTGGCTCCCATGGGCAGCTACTTTGCCCAGCCAGAAACACACTGCTTGCCACTAACACCAAACCAGCTGTTCTCAACCACAAGGCTATATAGCTAATAATTGCAAAGTTGTCTTTATCCAGTGCTCTCATCATTCTAGCTAAGGTGACCACACGTGAGCTTTCCAGTTACATTAAGACAGCATTGATTAGCTGCTCTGTGAGGTGAGTGGTGACATTTCCTACCCTGCATTGCCAGAACATGGCCAGCATATGTACTAGCTTGCAGAGGATGGGTTCTTGAAAACAAAATACAAATTCTCCTACATATCCTTACTGAAGCCATGGATGCTGGTTAGAAGATAATGGAGAGCTGAGCAGTGCCTGGTGTGCAATGTTTTGGAACCCATACTTATGACAGAGCTGAAGGAGCAACACTGTGTCTGGGCACAAGGCAGGAGGGACGTGTTCAACAAGGAGCTCCCTGGACTACAACGTGCCAACTGAAGCACACAGCTGCTGATGGCCATTCTTGCTCATTTATCTCTGTGGCTGGGCACAGCCAAGCACGTGTGGCAGTGGGAACTCACCCTGAGACCTCCCAGGGCCCTGGATGCTGCCTGCAGCACTGTCACACAATAGCCCTGGGTCATGGTACTCTCCTTTCCCACCATGAAATACTCCCAAAGCAGAAGGGACATGAAGTTCCGGTGACATAGATGAGCAGGAAGCACCTCATCCTCACAGGAGAAGCACTGGACTCCAGCCCCTGGTAGGAGTCAGCCACAAGGGCAGACCTGATGTTCCTGTGGCCGGCCATACTCAGGTCTAGCTCAGCCTCTTCGTGCAATCTGGGCCCCCAGTGACAGCACAGAGGAGCAAGGGGACAATGAAAACCAACGTTTCTTTTGTCCTTCCACTAGACGGCAGAGGGACCCCTGCACGTGCGTGCTTGCATTTTGAAGCCAGGCCCTGGGAGATGCAGCAACCATGACAGCCTCTGCACGATGTGCCCTGCCAGGCACCCGCTGGGCCAGCGTGGCTCTGCACCCACCCCTACTGCTAGCCCCCTCGCAGTGCAACAATTTACCCTTGAATAAATTAGCAATAATTGGAAATCCACTTCACTGGACCTTACGCAGCATGACTAATGTGACTCACTTTTTAGCTCTGTTCCTTTTGTGTGACTACTCAGCAAAGAGGGTGCCTTAGAAAAGAGAAGAACCAGTAAACTTTATGCTGTGGAAAAAGAAATGACAGTCTCTGAAGAGTGATATAAAGGTTTAATGGGTGATTTGGATGCACAAGAAGCAAGTGTTTTAAGAGTACTGTGGAGCACAATGCTTCTACTGATGGCTTTTTTGCCTTTGTATCCTTGTCTTTACCTTTTAGATGGTGCATGTTAGTTTTGGTGGCACAGGGATAAGGCTCAGAAAAGTACATCTCTGTAACAAAAGGAATACAAATCTGCAGAGCACAAATAGTTTTGAAAAAAACCCCCAGACTTGTGCTATTTACTAGCAACGTTGCAAGGGTTGGGTGAGCTGAGAGCTATCTGAATCTCAGCCTTTGTCTTTGCCTAGATATCTTATGAGAATGTGGTTAAGCCATTTAAACATCTCCTTTGTGGAAAAAAAATAATATTAAAGGGTATTTAGAATGGTTAACACAGTGAAATTACACCATAAAAATCTAACATACAAGAAATGTAATTTTTAAAAAGTGAGAGTATAAACATTGTTAATTCTGAAGTGTCACATACATCAGTTTTCTTTCGTAACCCTATTCAAGCTCATTGTATTGAGCTAATTGGCAGGTTATGTTTTTTCAAAAAAAAATAAAAAGAGGAATATTCAGCATATAAATGCCTGTGTATGCCCTGTAATATAGCACAGCTACAATATTCAAACAATTTGGCAAATTCTGTGCACTCACAATAACTTGCAACCTGGTATATGAAGTAAGCACTATGAATTACAATATAGAATTTGTGACACAATCAGCGTGGGTTTATTAATGTTATATGCAAATGCCATGTTTAAATATTTATCTTTTGGTACCTGCCAACAGGTATTTTCCATTCTAGGGGGAGTACTTTTCTCTTGATTTATGCACATAATTCCTACTACATGAAGCCCAGATATGCATGCAGAAAGAGAGAAAAATGCATCCCTGTAGCTACAATTTTTTCTACGACATTAGTGAGACATGTGTTTCACAATTTCTGTGCAGGATCCTTGAGCAGAAATTGTGGTGCATGAAACAATCCCAATTTCCAAGGAAAAAATTATAGCCTTTCATTCTCATAGCAGCATGTAACTAAGGTTTAGATGAGTGAACAGATGCATGCAAAAATCAGCCATGAGAATGGAAAACATTCATTTTCACAATCTGCTAAATCTGCTAGGTATGCATGAAACGAAGCCAAAGAGATCTCCAGCAGAACGCAATGTCACAGTCTTGGCACAACAGGGAACTTTCTCAGATGCAGCTTGTGCCAGCACTGGCACTTCTACTGTACAGCTGTGTTTAGAGATCACCAAAATATACTGGAATCTTAAAGAGTTAATAGTATGACTGCTATTGAAATATATTCTCTCCACTTCCCACTTTTCCAGGAAATTAGATGGGATTTTTTTTTCTTATTATTGCAGCTACTGCTTTACATGAAGTAATAAGTTCAACAAATTATCCAAGCATGTTTTCCTCAACACAAGTCCCTTATCAAACCCTTTCAATGAAAACTCTGGTGTTCCCTTCACAACACTTACATGACCCAATCTTAGTGACCTCATGCAATGCTGAAAAAGATCCTGAATTTTATATTATTTTTTTTTTATATTACTGTTACTCAAAACTAGAGGAGAAATGAGCATATAATTAGACTGGGTAGATCAGATTGAATTAAAGGGTAGAGTCAAATCTTCTCTTAAGTAGCAGTTTCTCAGAAATAAGGCCTCTGACTTTCCAAGGGTGAATTATGTCATATTTTGTTGAAATGTAGATCTTATCAATTTAACTTCACAGTTCATGCCTGGCCTCCAAAAGCCTGACTCTCTGAAGCCCAGAGAAAGCAACTATATTGAACACCACCCTGTCTCATTTTAGCACATTAAAACAAGGGCCATGGGCAAGAAAGGATATATGGAAAAACAGGAAGGGAGGAGACCATTTCCTTGAGTGGCAGGCTTCATCTGACAGTTCCTTTGTACTTCCTCTTGGCATGGAGTCTCGGATCCTCCCGTTCTTAAGAGAGGCACCTTTAATCTCTTTTCCCCTAAATGCCATTGCTTGGAAGCACTTGGTTTAAGCAGCACCTTCAGGATGAAGACCTTTCTCTGAAGTGGTAAGGAGGGTCTTTCCACAGAGGTAGCATTGTTTTCTGGTCTCTTGACAGGAATCTTTAGGAAATGTGGCAGCTTCACACATAGGGGGAATATCATAGCTCATCTTTTGGAATCTTGGATCAATTTTAATGGGAAAAAGCATTAAAGGAACTTGTCACATGGCTTCTGGAACTACATGGAGAGTCAAGGATGTCTCCACGCTCCAAGGCTGCCGCTCAAGCACTTGCATTTCTATTTCTTGGCAAAAACCACATTTATGAACTCACTTGATTTCCAGAACAGGGTGAAAACCAGATGCCCTTCTTTGCACCATGCAGCTTACTCCCTGGGATGTCTACATGAAAGTTAGTGTGATGATGGGGTTTATTTTAAGATGGTGGTTGATTGGTGGCCTACAGTGTTGCCCTTTTCATGCCCCACTCTGGAAGAAAAAAAATAACTATGAAAGGAGGTGTGCTCACACCAAGTCACTCTGTGAAGTATACCTTCCCTCTGATCTATGACCTGGAATCAGTCCCCAGAGGCAGGGAGGTAGATGCTGCCAGGATAGCCCTCGGATTGCTTACAAAACTCTGCTGGAGTCCTGACATGAGGAGGAGGAAAATGAAAGGAATAGTTTAGAAAAAAATACTTTTGTTTAGGCCAGATCTGTGACCTGTAAAGCTGCCTCAAAAAGAGTACACAGCCTCTATACTTCCTTCAGAGGCTCCATCAAAAGGAATGCCTGGAATCTGCAGCTCCGTGCAGTATAAAATTTCACTGCATACTCTTTCCTCTTTGTTAAGCTCCAGAAGCATGTGTTACGATTTTGTACCTTCTTCAATGACTTTCTTGACCTTCGCTGGGCTATCTCTCTTCTTTTACTATTCAAAAAATTTCCAGGGAAATTTCTGCCAGACAATTTGTGTAAAGCAGATGTAACACCAGCATCTACTCCTCTGGCTTGTCCTATAATTAGCAATAATGATTTTCACAAGTGCTTTGAGTACTCTGTATTCAGGGAATCCCAGCAAAATCTGCAAGTTTTTCAATATTGTAATAAAAGGTTAGTGCCTTTCCTTCTGTGGTGAATGGGGTACAAACCCATATTTTTGGATGCTATGTCATGGGTTACAGAGATGCTTTCACATAAGTGAAAAACACGTAATTCCCATTCTCTGACAGCCCAGTGCAGCCACTTGGAAAAAAAGCAACAACAAAAAAAATTGAACTAGTTCAAAGCAAGCTCTTTACTGTACGTGCTGTGAGGCTACCTTGGCAGGCCTATAGGTTGCTACCACGAGACTGACAAATGCTGGGGAACACATTTGCATGGTTCGGTGAGTCCATAGGAGAGAATATGGTGTGCAACCTTGGCAAGCGTGGAAAGCGCGAGTCAAGGAAATGTGTAAAGTGCCAAAAGGGAACCGGCAGAACATTACACTTGTATGAAATGGGAGTAATCTCATTACCAGAGGTGATAACCATTGCACCCCTGATGGAAATGCATAATTACTGAAAACAGCTAATCAACTGCAAGAGCAGCAGGGTAGCCAGAAGCTCCTATCTATACCATCTACTGTGCTTAACCTAGTTGAGCTGCTCCTCCTCCTCCATCACCTTCTACAAATGGATCGCTAAAACATGCTGCACGTACACACCCTCACATGTGGGTCAGCACAGCTAAGTGATACAATGCTTTGAATTTTTGATTGCAAATAAAACATGCATCAGTTCTGTGAAGTCTCCTTCCTAATTCTTTAGGATGCTCAAGCACGCCACACTTGCAGCTGTTCATTTCATAGCTACATCTATAGATAAACAGGATTTGCAAAAAGAGTTTAACATCTGATTTCTATTGAAAAAAAAGGCAACAGCAAGTTTCTTGCCATTAATCTCTGACTTTGAGAAATCTTGGCTTATACGTGCACATACATCAGAATATGTGTATGCATACATATTGGGAACACTTGCTCAGCCTCATTGATGGTGGAACTGTACTAATGGGATGCTGGATTCAGCAGCCTTTAGCACATAGTTTTTTCTTTTCCTGACCCTTGCAGATTTTATCCAAGCACTTCCAACAAAAGGAGGAACTGTGTTGAATTCTTTATCAGACTGCAACAGGTGAGGGAAGAGGACAGAGGAGGGAAAAATTTGCTGTCAGCAGTTAAAAATAAAATATACAATTTCCCAGATACAACTAGAAAAGCAGTAAAAACTACATGAATTTTTTCGAAGTCTTTAAACAGGAGCTGGCAGTCTGTTAAGAAAAAGCATAAATGAAAATTTTCCTAGTGATGGTACCAGTTTCATGTCTGTCGAGGATCTGATTTCTTGATTAGGTTAGTAAACTAGGACTAGAACCACACAGGGACACATACACTGTGATGCTTGAAAAAAAAAGCCATAGACTAAAATGTATAAGCTGTCCCTGGAGCACAGATATAAATCCAGGTCTTCCTTGTCTTAGGTTCATGTCCTAATCACTGAACTAGAAAGCCAGTTTCAGGCCTAGCTTTGGACTCTGCCCAGTTAATATGTACTTAAAGCAAGGTGGAAGATGTTTCTACCACAGGAGTGCATGCATACAGATGGATATCAGTTTTATTTAGCAAGCAGGATGCTGTCATCACTCCAGATAAGGACAAATAGACCCACATTCCTGGCTTCCTTGACAAGTTTTCTAAACACTAGGAAAATCATGCAATCACACAGTCTAATTCAGGTTGGAAGGGACCTCAGGAGACCACCTCATCCATCTGCCTCCTCAAAGCAGGGTTAACTACCCCTTGACTCACCCAGCCAAGGCTTGGATACCCCCATGGAGGGAGGATATACTAGTGCTCTGGACAACCTCTTCCAGTATCTGACTACCTGCCTGGGGAAAACTTTTTTCCCTTTGTCTCCAGTCAGCATCTTCCTTCATGTACTCTGTGGCCATTGATTCCAGCCAGTCTTTGGCCTTCCTCACTCTGTTCTTACAGACTCAGGTAATATGTCTCTATTCCTCCTCGGTAGCTATTCCTGTGTCCATTTCCTGTATACTTCCTTCTTATGTTTGAGTTAAATCAAGAGTTCCCTGTTCAGCAAGCTGGCCTCCTGCCCTGCCTGCCTGTTCTACCACTCTTCAGATGATTTTTTTTGCATTTTTGCATTTTTGCAGGCTGTCACTGAAGTCTGACTAGCCCTTATGAGCTCCCTTGCCTTCAGGGGAAGCCTAACATGGGATCAGTTCTGCGTACCAGCTGAAGTTTTGTGTCCTTGCCTTCCTCGCTGCCTTCAGGATCATAAAATCCAACATCTGACAGCTCCTGCAGTAAAGACTGTTACTGACTGACTGACAGCTCATTTTCATTCAGGATTCCAGCAAAGCATCTGCCCTGGTCAGTTGCTCAGCACTTGCATCAAAAAATTGTCTTCCCTGAACTCTAGAAATCTGGATTGCTTTGCAACCCATCACACTGTTCTCTCAGTAAATTCTGGCATGGTTAAACTTCTCCATGAGAGTCAGGAAGAATTTGAGAATCTTCTTTCAATTGTTTAAGAAATCTTCATCGACAGTCTCTCCTTGATCATTCACCACCATGACATTCCCCCGCTCTGGCTTCCCCTCTGACCCCGATCCATCAGCCTGTTACCCATGCAACCGTGGACTTGACTGTTATTTCCTTTTTCCTATCCTAGCCATTTTAAAATAAAAATGCTATAGCTTCTGTGCTTTGCCTGTGTCTCTTGTCAGAGTGTGCTAGGCAAATTTTGATTGCTCAAGGGCCTTTCTGATATCCTTAGCATGAGAGAGAGACAAGCTGACAGAAGAGGACAGAAACGTTTCTAAATATGCCCAAAAGCAGAATTTCAAGCACTTAAGAGCACATGCAGGTGTTAGCAGCATGGCTGGGAATTGCATTCTTGGGTGAAGGTGTCTAAAGTCAACTCAAGGCAACTGTAACATGCTCCAGTGCCAAGGATGCTTCAAAGTACCTGACACTGTGAAGCTGTATGGCAAAGTAAGAACAAAGTCTCTTGCTCATTATATCTATTGATTCTAGATGGGTAAAAATGAAAAGAGGATAGAACAAGTTGCACTCATGATCTCATGATAACCACAGGCAACCAAATGAGGGAAGAAAATGGGTAAGTTCATGTGGGTTGGAGGCAGGAGGAGGACATCTCTGCTTGACCAATCTGGTGGTCTTTTATGACACAATGACTGGTTATATGACAGAGAGCAGCAGATGTAATACACCCTGACTTTAGAGGGCACGGCATTTTTACCTGGAAGCTGAGAAGATATGGGCTAGAAGTACTGGGTTGACAATATTGGGTTCAAAATGATGGGTTGAAAACTGGCTGGACAGCTGAGTTTGAAGAATTGCCTAGTTGGCAGCTGGTAGCAAGTGGAGAACCCCAGGCTCTGATACTGGAGCCAGTTTTATCCAGCATCTTCCACATGAACCTCAGTGATGACACAGAATGAATCCTTAGCAAATTTTCCAATGACACCAAACTAGAGGGACTAAGAAAGCTGATTTGAAAAGATGCGCTCCTTGATCTGCTGCTTGTCAACAGAGTGGATCTCATGAATGAAGCAGAGATTGGTGGCTGTCTTGGGCACAGTGACCACAAAGAAATCAAGTCTATAATCTGTTGACAGGAGGAAAAGTACCAGCAAAACCTCAACTCTGGACATGAGGAGAGAAGACTTCAGGTTGATGAGGGAATTAGTAAGTAAGGTTCCCAGGGAAAATCTTTTTATAAGTGGTGGGGTCCATCAGTCCTGGTCACTCTTCAAACATCACCTCCTAAGGGCACAGGAGCAGGCACTTCCCAAATGTCAGAAGTCAAGCAGGGGAGGCAGAAGGCCAGCTTGGCTGAACAGGGATCTTCTCTTGGAAATAAGGCAAAAAAAGAACGTGTATGCCCAAGGGAAGCAAGATCAAGTGACGGAAGTCAGAGATGCTGCTTGCCACTCTAGGGAGAAAATTCATGCAGCCAAAACTCAACTGGAGTTGAAGCTGCCAGAAATATGGGGGACAATAAAAGGAGTTTTTTCAAGTATATTAATGGCAAAAGGCAGTATAGGCACATTATAGTATGAGGATGGTCACCTCACAAACAGGGACAGAGACAAGGCAGAGGTGTTTAACACTTTCCTTGCCTATCTTCAGCATGGATGACAGGCCAAAGGTGTCTAAGTGCCCTCAGCTTGGAGGATCATGGCTGTGAGAATGATCAACTCCCAGTCAACCCTGAAACTGTGTGGGATCTGCTGTTTCAGCTGGATCCCTACAAATCTATGGGGCCTGATGGGATTCATCCCTGAATCTTCAAAGAGCTGCTGATGTCATTGCAAAACCTCTCTTGATGATTTTTGAGCAGTCTTGGGAATCCAGAGAGATCCCAGCTGACTGGAAGCTGGTGAATGTTGTCCTGATTTTCAAGAAGGGCAAGAAGGAGGACCCTGGAAACTACAGGCCTGTCAGTCTCACTTCAGTGCCTGGTGAAGTTATGGAAAAGATTATTCTGGGAGGTATTGAAAAACACCTGAAAGACAGCACTGTCATTGGTTACAGCCAGCACAGCTTCAGGAAAGGAAAATCCTGCTTATCCAACCTAATTTCCTTTTATGACAAGGTAACCCACCTAGCTGATCAAAGGAAGCCAGTTGATGTAATCTTTTTGGATTTCAGTAAAGCTTTCAATACCGTCTCTCACAGGATCCATCTGGACAAAATGTCCAGAACACAGTTGGATAAACACATCATGTGGTGGGTGAGCAATTGGTCATGGGTGGAGCACAGAGGGTAATAGTGAATGGGGTAACATCAGACTGGTGACCTCTCACTAGTGGTGAGAGGTCCATCTTTGGCCCTGTGCTCTTCGACATCTTCATCAAAGACTTGGATGCAGGACTGAAAGGGATACTAAGCAATTTTGCAGATGACACAAATCTGGGAGGAGCTTTTGACTCGTAGGCATATGAGGAGCTGCTGAGGGCACTTGGTCTGTTCAACTGAGGGGAAACCTCATTGCAGTTACAACTTCCTCGTGAGGGGAGAAGGAAGGTCAAACACTGATCTCTTCTCTGTGGTGATCAGTGATGGGACCCAAGTGAACAGCCTGAAGTTGTGTCAGGGGAGGTTTACGTTGGATATCAGAAAAAAGTTTTTCACCCGGAGGGTGGTTGGGCACTGGAACAGGCTCTCCAGGGCAGTGGTCACAGCACCAAGCCTGACAGAGTTCAAGAAGTGTTTGGATGATACTCTCAGGCACATGATAGGACTCGGAGATGGTCCTGTGCAGGGCTAAGGGTTGGACTTGATGATCCTTGTGGCTCCCTTCCAGCTCAGCATAATTTGTGATTCTGTGATTCAGTCCAGAGGCACCATGAGAAACTCCAGTACTGGGCCAACAGGAGCCCCAGAAAGTTCAGGAAGGAGAAGCAAAAAATTGTACAGCAGGATGATCCCATGTCTGCCTGGCCAGAGGTGACAGGCTACAGGATGAAGCTTCTAAAAGGGGCCTGGGACTTAGGTGGATGTCTGAATGAGAGACAGCAAGGGAACAATGTGGTCTCATTGCAAACAAAACAAACTGCATATTCAGAAGACTAAGGAGGTTATTATCCCCTTTTACTCAGCACTGGTGACACTGCGCCTGGAATACAATCTCCAGCTTTGGCCACTTCAAGAGAGGTGTTAAGAAACTGTGGAGAGTGGTCAAGATGTGAGAAAACTTTTGAGATGCTCCACAAAGCAGCTTCAAAGGAAATGTGCTAATGTGACAAATTACCCCAAATGGAGGTTCTAGTTTCCCCTGCCAGATAAATTTGTCAGTAAAACAAAAAAGGACACAATTCTATAAATGCTCTGTTTCACTCAAGAAATTGGGCTTGATAGCCATGACAGATTTACTACACACACCAACTTTACTAAGCACTTGTGAAGTTCTGGATGTAAGAAAGCCACTTGTCTGGCTGACAAGTTGGGAACTTCCTGTGCGTAACTTGCCCATTTAAAAGGTAGCACAAGTTCTCTTTTCTTGAACAGTGAGAGTAAAAAAGGGCCTAAGGCAACCCCATGTGAAATCCCAGGCAAGATTTCATTGAGCTGAGAAGCTGCTATTTTGTTCCACTGTTCTTCAGCAGTGCCTTATTTTTGCTTCATTAGCATTTCCTCACACCCTGTCTTCCACTTACCAACTCCTGAACCACACTGTAGAAGAGCTCCCTTACCTCCAGCTCCAGCTGCTGCATGCCACAACAAGCTCACAGAGGTCCCCTCTGCCACTACCTGGACTTCCTGCCACTACCTGCTAAATATGCACAATATGTACTATTTTTTGACCCTGGTCAGGACAGCAGGAGACTGCTTGCCAAGACTATGGCTTGGAAAGGTGAGACTTGTGGGTCTGTTCACCAGCAGTAGCAGCACAGAGAAAGCTCAGAGCTTCCATGGCAAAAAGAAAGGGAAGGTCCCTAAGAGCTCTTTAACCTGCTGGCTGTGTTTATGGCAAAGAGTTGCCCCTCTTCTTGCAGGAAATGTCACCGCCATGGAGGCACGACCCATGCAATGCTTTGCTGTGTAGCACCACACCTCTGTGAAGAGGTGGATGTAGGAAGAGGTGGCATCTGCTGACCAGGAATCAGGATCGCTGTCACAGACTAGGAGCCAGTTGCTCTTTCTGCTAGTTTCTGTCAATTCACATCAAGCACTACTCAGAGGTTGCTCAGTGTATGAATCACCTCCAGCTACAAAATCGAGCATGTGTATGCAGGGCTACTTGTAACAACATTCAAGCACTGAAACCCACAACCCACCTTCACATTTCTGGGCATTTCTTTTTCTTCTCAGCACTTCCACTGTACCTCATGGATTATAAGTAAATTTGTCATCATGAAGCCAAATTCTGAGATCAGGTGCCCTGGCTGGCTATGGTCAAGTGGTGCTGCTGTTGTTTGCCACATGCTGGCCCTGAATGAGCTTCTACGAAGCATCTACTGCAGAAAAACATAGATGAAAGAGTGCTCAGTGGCAGAGCCAAGCATCCTTCATCCCTCCCTCCACATTCAATGACATATTTCACAGTCAAGCAGCAGCCAGTCATAGCAGGCACAGGATGAGTTTTTCCACTGACATAACGGTGCCAAGGTCCTTCCTCATGGCACTGACTTCAGAGGGGGATAGTTTGGTAATTTAGAGATTTCACATTCTTTCCACAGCTTAGATGTTGTTATATGCTTTGCAAGGTAAGGTCTATGCTATGCAGTCATGATTTAAGAAAGCCATTGAGGCAGCTGCAGCCACATCTCTGGTAACAGATTTAACCAGAGCGATGACTGCTACACATGCATGCTCTGGCAGAAAACATGCTCAGTAAAAATGAAAGCCACTGAGTAATAATGGTTGAAGTAGCAACCCACAAGGAGGAAAAATGCAGCATTTCAAAAGCACCAAGCCAAGAATCAACCTGTGAAGTCACATAGTAGGTTTGCAAAGCCACAGCTTTGCAAATCTGACAACAAAACCCCCGTATGACCCCAGTATGACAGTATGAAAGTTCTGCTTTACTTGAATCAAGAAATTGGGAGGGTGGAAGGCAAAGTTAAAACAATTTGTTTCAGTTTCGCTCCCATTTGTAATTAATGAAATTCTCTATTTGATAAAAAGGAAGAAATTTGTGAGACAAGATGGCAGCCAAAAGACACAGTTACTGTAAAATCTGTACTGGGTCAACAACACTGAATATGATGTTGTAAAATCTAAAAGAAATTGTTCATCATGTTTTTGTTACTGGTAAGTTTATTAAGTGGATTCCTCTTAACCCACCACACAATAAAATACTCATTTCATTATTTCAATGCTGCAACTGTGAATAAGTAAAGCCTCGGATTCTAAACACAGAGATTTTAAAATAATATACAGGAGACGCATACTTTACAATTTCAAGTAACAAAAGGTTTATTCTGCAACTGTGATGCGGACAAAGATGTTTTAATTGAAATATGACATGGTATATACTCTTACAGCTATTCAGTCCATCAATGCTTAAAATAAGGTATTGTAGTCCAAGCAAGTTCAGTGTCCCACTCATTTCCTGTACCACTGCCTACAGCAGCTGTCCCAGAACTGGTCTTCAAGGTATGTAAGAGGAACTTTATCACAGTCTCTGTGGAACATTTTTATGGGCCTGTTCAGTAAAGGGATTAGTATTTCTTCTGCACTGGTGCCAGTCTTTGGCTCCTGTAGCTGGAATATAGAGATCTCAGCCCCCCAGGACAGGAGAAGGTCTTGGTGGCTATCCCATGCTTATTTGGATGACTGGGAATTAGTCACAAGGCACATATAAATCAATATGTGGATAACTTATGAATTATCAATTGTGGAATCCTTTCCTACTCAGTGTATTTCCTTTGTATTTGAGGCAGAACACGACCACTCCCAGATTTCACCTCATGCATATTTCAATCCATTTTTCCTTCCTGCAGTATTTGTGCCATTTATCTTGTCCTATATTCACTTTCTTTTTTTCCTACTTTTGGGAAAAGCATCTAATATCCCTGTAGCATTAGTTTTTCTTTGTTAATGTCAAAAAATGTTAATCTGTGAAGACATGCTTCCTAGATAATGTTAATTCAGCTGCCAGTTTTATAATAGGATTATGCTTTCCAGGATTTAAAAATCCCACTTGTTAGTTACAAAACAGACTTCTACTAACAGCTATAAAATCTAATTTAATCCCTATTGGCATTAACTAAATAGTTGCACTTAACACCCTGCTATTGCCATAAATATATAAAATTCCTTTTGAAGTTATAAAAGAAACTGTTCAGTAGGATAAACAGGGTCTCGTGAGTCCAATCATATGGTATCTCCAAGGCATAACAAATGTTGTTTACATATTGTAAGGATTTTGTGGACAGTGTATTTAAATAGATTAATCCATGTTTACACTTATTAATTTGCCCTTTTTCTCAAGAAAATGCATACTAAATTATGATCTATAATTATCCTATTTAAAAATAATTGGTTAACAAGTGGAAGACTAGGTCTGTGTGGAATCACAGCTTAAAATGTAACCATATAACCTGGCTAAGCTGGAAGAAAATACCAATTTGTTCAACATAGCGCCTTTTAACGCACAATTATATTGCAAAACCTTAGAAGATGAAGTTATCTTAAGTCTGGCTTAGGAGCAGTTAGTTTGAGGCAATCTAGAAAGCGACTGTAACAAGTAAGAAGGAAAGAACAAGCAAGCCATGGTTTATAACCATCCTAAAATGAACAGCCAGGATCCTTATAACCATGCATATCCTTATAACCATTTGCTCCCAAATGAGGAACAACACAAGGATTTATGGTCTTCTAGAGCTCAGTGATCAGAATAAAGAAAAATATTTATAATTATTTTCTCCCAATCTTGAAATAACTGGTAAGTACGTTGTTCTGAAGAGGGTAGCCCTAATGCACTGCAGTGAGAGATGGATAGCAAAAGAGCCATTACAGTGATCCACAGGCAGCACTATGTTATGCAGGAGTTAAAACAGCTATCTCAGAGCAACCAAGCTGTCTTAAAGATAGAAATCGTTAGTCAAACTCAGAAAACACTAAAATTTCATTTATGCTTTCAAAAGAGATGCAAAGTGCTGATCAGACTCCACAGTCAGCTTATCACTTTCCTTATTGATAAATAAGAAGACAGATCATATCGTGATATTATAGCCAAAAGGAAAGAAGGACAACCTTAGCAGAGCAGCTGACATTAACACCAAAATCTGTAGCAGGCCAGATTTGGAGACGTGTGCATTTTATTTTGGAGTTACCTAATATACTCTAGTCAGTACATTTAGATGTGCTAACAACTGCACATGCTCCATACGGATATAAAAACCACTGTCAAAGAGCAACATTCAAATGCAGCTACATGTTTTGGCTTACCCATAATGAAGAAATAAATTTGGCAAGATTTTTGCTTATTTGCAAAAGAATTCCTTGCTTAGAAGCCCAGATTCTGGACATGGCATGTGTAACCTGGGGATGCATTAAGAGTTTTTGTGCCCCTTGAGCCTACTGCATACTACGTAGCCAGCAGAGTTTATACGTGTTTATACGTTTAGGGAATACATGTTTATACATTTAGGGAATAAAGAAATCAACAAATATTATTCCTAATGTTCTGTCCCTGTTTATTATGGCTTTTACGTCACGGCCTAGAAAAGTTGTAAGAGTTGTGTATTGTGTTCAATTCTGGTATGTAATTGCACAATAAATTCATGGCTCTGGATGCTCTCCACTATAAGTAAGCTAAAGATTTTGGGTATCAGCTTTTTCCATGAAAGTGTATTCTTTTGGTGTATGAAGCACAGCTTAACATACAGTCTTTCACAATTCAGAGAGGAAAGTAATTCACAGAATATGTAAAAACCAGGGCTTTAGGCAATCGTAATCCATGCGTTTTGTCTTCTGTTGAACAGAGATAAATTCTTCCACTCTAAGTTAAAGGGATGTCATCGCATGGGTTTAGTTCATGATGGAAATAAAAGACTGGTTTTAGATGGTTCTGTGCTCATTTTGCAACTAGCACAGTACATATGCCTTCAATTCAATATATGGTGGTGTATATGAGGAAGAAGCTCAAACTCCCAAAGGGCTTAATTCTGAATCACTAATTTAGACACAAATATCCTTAATTCATTGTGACATGTTATCTGAACAAGGATTGCAGAATCCTTAGTAAGTATTGTGGACTCCTGCTAACTGGTCAGAGAGGGCAAGGAAATCATGCTTTTGCGTAGGTACTGGTGGCTTAGTTCCCACTACTGAGTGCTAGGATCCTTTTATCTGGTTTCCAGAAGAATAATAATAGATGAACCCAAAGGTACTGATGTAAAATATCATGCATTCAGACGACACATGACAAGGTTCCCAGGCCTAGCCATGACCACACACATCCTCAACCTCATCAGCAACTTCCATGTTTATGGCTATGCTGTTTCTCCACCCGACATCAGAAATTCTTTTCTCTTACCCAGCATCTTTCCACATTTCCTTGTTTTGCTACCTAATAATACTACTAAGCCCCAGGTAAACAGGTAATGTTTAAACAGTTTGGTAAAATAAACCACAGATTTTGTTCATAATCTTCTGAGCATCTCTAAGGTTCTTTCCACTCCACACCATCCTGGGACATGTCCAGCTTTGGCGGCAATAATGTGCTGGGAAAAGTACCATGCATTTCCACCTTTCCTTCCCTACTTAACTTATCCACATCAGACCGTAGGTCCACTAGACCACTACCTTGACTGTGACCATAGAGATACCTTTTGGAAAAGTTTATCAAAGAGAGCAAGGGCTGTATTGTCTGTGTGTCCTACCATTGTCTGATCCATGTCCCTGTAGATGGGATCTGTGGGTTTCCTCACACTTCACCTGTCTCTCTGTTTTCGAAGTGTGGCCCTTTGCAATGAGGAAGAAGAAGCAGGGTGCACCACCACAAGCACAATGGAATCTTAGGCTCAAGACGAGGTTTCAAGATAATTGCAATAGAAACCTGGACACATGAACATATTCCTCTGCCTGCTCATTGCCAATGAAGAAAGCAAGGGAGACCTGGAGCAAATGGTGTTAAGTGCTGAGTACCCCTGTGACTGCGATCTGGGCAATATCTTTATGTTTTTCTCACCCCTGGTACCATTGCAGCCATGACAACACAACCCAACACATGGCTCTGCATGCAAACAAAACTGCCCAAATTTCATCCCACATGTTGTTTCTAAGGTACATGTGTATACTGAACTTTTTGTATAAGCTTGATTTTTCTGTAGCGTACTTGAAACATAACATCTCCCTTCAAACTAAGTGTTAGATGCTCAATGGCTGTGTAGCCAGGTCCTTCCTGCTAGAACAGATGAAATATTGAAAACTGGCCCAGAAATGTGTAGCAACACATTCCACTCCTGCATTTAGCCTTCAGTACCCAGGTATGCTGTGTGCCTGTGGACAATAGATTGCAAATGAAGACCTGAAGTACTGTGAATTACAAGTCTATACAAACATTAACTATGTTTTAAAATATTTTCCCGGGTCTATTATTGTATTCCTGCCTGAAATCCCTGTTAATATTGAGCCAAGACATTTTCCTTACGTTTCTAGACACCATTCTGTCAGCAGTAATGGTTATATCAGATAACGTCCAAGTCAAATTTAATTGGATACATCTGAATCAGTGGAAAAGAAATAACTGGCAATTCAAAGGCTCTGCTCGAAGAGACACAGGCATTACTGAGCTCATTAAGAAGAAAATTGCTGAATATTGTGATCTCCTTATGAATCCTCAAATCTTTATGTAAGGAAGATGATTGGCTTGTAGAGTAAAACAATAAGAACAAAAACTTTTATTGTCACAGTTAGTACTCAGGAGTGGCAGTTCTTCCAGGACCATGGTGGGATTAATGAGGAAATGAAAACACTTTACAACTTTCATAAAAATGTATATTCATCGAACTCTTCAAGGATCAAAAAGGCCTTGCAGAGTTTCACTGTACAGTTCAGCTTCCCTACAATAAACCAGAGAGACTTTTGGACTTCCCAATTCCTACAGAAGAAATTTCCCATGCTACTGAGACTTTTAATAATGGCAAGCCACTGGGGAAAGCAGCATTCCCATTTTAATTTTGTGCATCTTTTGAAGAGAAGTCACCCTACTATGCGCCTGTGTACATTTAATCATTCTCTACACACTTTATCAGCGAGCCTTCTCCCTGTAGGACCAATACAATTAGGTACAGTACTAATTTATTATAAATAAAGCAAAGACCTGGTAAAATAACCTAGTTATCAATGTTTCATGCAACTGTGCCTATGAAGTACTAGCTAACATTCTCACTATGAGCCTAGAGATATACCTGCAGCATTGATAAATCCTAACCAACATGGGTTTATTAAAAAAAAAATCATCATCATATAATACAGAAAACCTGTTGGTTTTAATTGAAGTAGCTAGAGATTTATAGAAACCAACTGGAGCTTTCTTCCACTAATACTGTAAAATCCTTCAGTAAGATCAAAAAGGAAATGCATTTCAACAAAGAAAGCCTTGAATTTTCTTTTTGTATACCACGCTGACCCATTTTATGTATTTATCTCCACCCCCAAATTTAGTTGAAGTGTTGTTTTATATGCAAGAGCCTCTTCTCATCAGTGCTAAGGAATAAAAGGGTCCGAAGGTCTCAGATTAGGGGAAAAATGACAGGCAAAGATGCTCTCTCTTTGGCGTGCTGTTTGTTCTGACCCCAGGATCAGGTCACTAGAGAGATGGAGGAGGCATTCTCACAGAGAGAAATCTCCATAAAATCAGCATGTATGTGGATGATCTGCTCTTAACTGTAATGAACTCAGAGTCATCTCTTACGTATGTGTTATTCATAATGGAACATGGAAAAGTGGTCGGACTCTAATCCTATTTTTCAAAACAGATGACTCAAAAGAATTAACAGAATTTTTTTTCTTCCATGATACAGCAAAGCAATGATCTTTTAAGTAGCTCCAAGATATTAAGTAGGAACAAATTTACGCCATGATTTCAAGATGCCATGTTGCAGATAAGCAAAATAGGTCCTTCTCTATCCATCCTCAACACAATCAAATGTCCTGTCACTGCTGAGAGGAGTGGGGAGAAGAGGAAAGGCTCAGGGGCCACCGCTTCCTCTCTTCAGGAAGGAAAAGGAGAGAGCTGAGGCTTCCTCTTCCCTAACTTCTCTTGTTCAAGTGCTGGAGGAGAGACCAACTTTTTTCTAAAAGAGACAAAGTGATACAATCACGATTCACAGCAAATAGGGCTTAGGAGCTTAAACCCTAATCAGTCCTACATCATTTTACAGTGCAGCCCTGAATATCAATAATCTTTAATTGGATGAATGAGGTCTATTTAATTTCAGAGGAACAATAGTAAAATTTCCTGTTTTCAAATGGTTTATGTACTGCACAGACATTTCTCAGCCATATGTAGACTCCAAGGGATTGCTTTTATACCTCTGATACAAAACACATGAGGAGAGGGAACACGGGGCTTTGTTTTGATTCTTAATTATATCACTGGCATTCCCCATGCAAAGTCCTAGCATTTTCAAAATTTGCCTGAGATAATTTTCAAAGATCACCTTTGGCAGAAGGGACTGTGCCCTTCCTGGTCCGATTGCACACTGAAGGGAGCTACAGAGTAAGGTGCTGTATATCTCAATTCTTCAAAACCATCCTATGGACCACAATGAAGATAAAGCCACTAATAGCATTGGTCTGGAGGCAACAAAATTCTCCAAAACTCTTGTCAAGGACTCAGAGAGAGACATAAACACTACAGTAGCAACTCCAACTTTTCTCTTGCTAGGCTGACCTGGCAGCTAACACCTCCTGAGGCTCTGAAGAACAGAAGTGCTAAGACAAGATCAGAAATAGAAAAAATGCCATTCTAGAACACTCTCTTGTAAGGGTGGTAACCTTGCATGACACATGGGAACTAACTAGAAAATCTCAGCTTGGAAAATGAAAGCACTGGCATGGAAATATTCCTTACTCCAACATGAAGAGGAAACTTTTCCATCTAATTAATAGGTTCACCTGACATGTAAGTACAGTGAGTAATGTTGCTCTACAGAGAAAGCTATACTAGGGATGGCTGGCTTGGCTGAGAGCCTTTGAGACAGCTCAGCTCCTACACAGAGATCTCGCAATTTCATCACATGCAATTCAGCTTACTGGCCTATACAAATCAGGCAGGCATTTCAATGCAGCCATCCTTTTTATATTTTTATTTTTTTACAATTAAAATAAAAGAATATTCAGAACTTCTCCTGTAAAGACCTGAAATATATATAGGCTAATTTTGTCCCACTTCACAAAAAATCTCTAGAGTGTGATGCATTTGCGATATATCAACACTGCAATCTGCATTATATCTAATTTTATAGTTTTAGAATTTATACTTGAACTGTTCACTCTAAAATATCACCAAGCCAGTAATTCTGAGTAATTTCTTTAAAATGTACAATAAAACTGAAGAAACTTTACATGTATAGCAGTGGTGAAGAAATCCTATCTTTATCTGTGAACAGTAGCTCAGGGAAAGTAATTTTGCTTTGGTAGTATTCAGTTCTTTCCCCAACCAGAACCGTAAATTTCTGTTGTAGAAATTCTCAGTGTTGTAGAAATTCTCAAGTCAGAAACCTGGAGAGGCAGCTGATGGTCTACACCATGTGACACTATGCATTTGAACCTCTAAAAACATGTGGAGCCCCAACCAGGATTTGGACCAGCATGACTAGTAGGATACATAAGCAGAACTGAAGCTAACTTTGTAAGAGAAACTTTCAGCAACACTAGCATATCTTCCTATTATCTTCTCTATTCTGAATTTTTTAACACCTCCTACAGCTCTGTCCAGTCCCAAAGAGGTTGTGAAAGCCCCATGTGCTACTCATATCAGGGTAACCCTACTTTCAGGCTTAGTACTCAACATACTATAACTTTGCTTTTTAGCCATTTCTTCCCACTAGTTCCCCTCAGAAAATTCCCTGAAAAATTTTCTCCTTGTGAACTTCCTTCAAGGTTGTTTCTTTTTTACTGATTTAATCTAAATATCAACAACAACAAAAAAACTGAAAAAAAGAAGAAGATGATACCTGAAATCATGGTCAGTGCAGATTAGCATATGAGTATGGGTTCCCCACTTCTGGTGCCATTAGAAAACGTAATTGTGGGGGGAAGCCACAGGAGAGGAAATCTTTCAAGACTTCATTGAAAGCAAATATTTCAAAGAAAATAGTTAGAAATTTTTATTTTATGACTGCAGCTTCATAAGATGCTACTGCAATCAAATGCAGTTTTGCAAATGTTATCAGTTTCAGTGTTAGGAAGCTCATCTTACTTGTTTCCTTCTAAATGAGCAAAAAAAAGGAGCTGCCAACATGCTAGATTGTCGGTCTCTCTAAATCTAACTTAATCCTACTACAAAACACAGAGCACCTTGTTAAAATAGATCCATTAAAATGTGGTTCAAACTTGTTGCTTAGACTTGATGCAAGTGAAGATCTTCTGTAGATAGGCAAGTTTGGACCAAGGCACTGTGAACCTTCAGCCAAGTCCTGATTTTCCCCAAACACAACATTTTCTGTAGGAGTTTGAAGAAAGTTGAAGAAAGTAGCATTTTAAGTAATATCATACACAGCAATAATAGTCAAATTCATCAGTACTATTTAAGAGTAATGAATAATTAAAGGACAGCCTCAGTGTTACTGTGTTTCCGAGCATTTTTTTGTCAGCAGTTCAAAATGACCCTTTTGCACTATGTTCTTGACATATCTTTCACACAAAGTCTCCAAACACCTCATAAACATTAACAAATTATTGCAAGAGCAATAATAATTTCAGCTTCACATTCATAGAACCTAAGTCTCAAAATCTTCCTGAGTATCTGTGGTAGATCTAAAAATGAAATTCAAACTTCTGATCACTTTGAATTAGGCTTTGCTACTGCATCATGCAATCACACAGTATAATTCAGGTTGGAAGAGATCTCAGGAGACCACCTCATCCATCCACCTCCTCAAAGCATTGCTAGCTACTGCTCTGCACCAGGTTGATCACAGCTTCATTCAGCCAAGGCTTGAATACCCCACAGAGGGAGGACACACCACCAATCTGTACAACCTCTTCCAGTCTCTGACCACCTGCACGAGGAACTCATTTTCCTCTTGTCTCTAGTCAGCATCTCCCTTCATGCAACCTGTGGCCATTGCTCTTGTCCCGTTTCTGAGCTCCTCTGAGAAGCATCTGGTTCTGCCTCCCATTCAGCTCCCCTCAGGAAGCAAAGTCTCCATCAAGATCCAACTCAGCCATCTCGTCTCCAGGATGAACAAACCCAGCTCCTCAGCCTCTCCTCCTGTGCCATGACCACCCTGATGGCGCTTATCAGGCTCCTTCCCATTGGTCAGCCTCTCTCATCCTGGTATCCACAGCTGAGCACAGCCACCCCACAAGAAGATCCTCAAAACCAAGTGGGGGGAGAGACCCCTTCCCTGGACCTGCTGGCTGCACCTGTGCCAGCTCAGCCCTGGAGGTGGTTGGTCACCTTTGTTGCCAGGGCGCACTGCTGACCCTGTTTGGTTTGTTGTCCCAACAGCACTCACGGCCTTTTCAGCAGAGGTGCCTTTCTCCAGGCATCAGGAAGATCTCCCAGCCACCTTGACCTTTCAGTGATGAGAGACAGCAGCTTCATGATGAAACTAGTCAGCTCCCTCAGAGGCCTTCAGTATGTCCTGTCTGATCCCATAGACCAGCTTATTTAAACAGACCCTAACTCCATCCTCCCCTACTGTGGCTGCTATCTCTTTTCTCCAAGCTTTGCTTCTAGGATACAACCTAGCAGGTCTGTTGGCAGGCAGATTCTGACAGTAAATCCTGAGGCTTCATGGAGTAGTGCATCCAAACTTTTACTGGTTTTCCTTCTAATTTTTACTGCTGATGCACTTATAATAGCCATTCTTCTTGTTCTGCTCATCCCTCACCAGTTTTGATTCTAGCCGAGCTTTGACCTTCCTCATTCTGCCCATACATGCCTGGACCACACTTCTGTGTTGCTCCTTGGTAGCCTGTCCCCATTTCTCCCTCCAGTCTGCTTTCTTTTTGTATTTAGCTCAGTCAGGGGCTCATCTGTTGTCTCAAGTTTCTATCACCCATTTTTGCCTAATTTATTTGAAATCTTATACTCAGTGGCATAACTTCACTTCAACAGAGCTAGAGTTTTACCACCTTTTGGAAATTATTACTGTCAAATTTGTAATCTTGATCATAACTTTTTGTTTTGTTGTTATCCTCTATTACAAATAGATGTTTCTGCTATAAATTATTTTTTGATCTAATTAAGCTGCATCTAAAAAAACTACAGTTTAATACATTTGTGTCATTTTACAGCAGCAGCCTCCCAAATATGATGAAACAGTACTAATTCACTGTGACAGCAGATATAATCTTAGTCTTACAACACAGAATTTTAGCAACTGAAAAATGTTTTCCAATAATCTTCAACAGTACACAGGAACATACTATTTTCCCTTTTCAGAACTAGAATAGACATATGCAAACTCTGTAAACTTCTTCCTTTCCAACATACCTGTAAAGAGCTGAAGGTTAAAGAGAGCACTATCCAAGAAAGTCCTTCTGGAAAGCATTAACTCACAAGAAAAAGAAAAGAATAAAATTTCATCCATATTTTTAAGATGACACAGGAAACTTTTCATGCCTATTTTCCTAACTCCCTGGACAACACATTCATACTCAAATCCTAAACACTGTTTGCTGTAGTTCGAAGCACTGAAACACAGGAAAACTGGCAAATATGAAAATGATGTGACAGCAAACTTACATTCCTGTTCAGAAATAGCTTTCATTAGGAAAATTTGCACTAATGTCTTGTATACGTTGTTTAAGACGTCTGACTTGGCAGTTACACTTAAGGCTGGACTCAATGATCTTAAAGGTCTTTTCCAACCTAAATGATTCTATGATTCTAAGATGTGAAATATTTTAAAATTGTTATTTTCATATATTAAAAAAAATTGCTTGCAAGTGAAATTGAATGCATGCTAGATCATTCTTCTTTCACAATTCAATTTTAATGAAAACTTGGCATAGGTACTTTACACATCTACATCTATCTCCCACTCTGCTCTGCATTCTTGTTCCAAACACTGGTACACTCAGAATCTATCTTGTCTCTCCTTGAAAAACATTCCTAACAGCATTTTTTCCCAAAATCTCAGGAAATAAATATTTCCAAACACTCCAAGGCTCAAACCCAGGCCCACGCTGGTTTGCTTGCAGTCTGAAGCTGCTTTCATTTCAACAATAAACTGGCCACCTGGTGGTTCCGAACTAACTCTTCCTTTCCCGCTTCTCACAAACTCTTTTGTCCTCTTCCCTAAGAATGACAGTATCTTCCACTCTTCTGTGATGGGAGCTTACACCCAGTTCTGTATTCCTTCAAAACTCCCTCCTCACTTACTCACACGGAATGTCTCTGAGTTCTGGGTAACCAGACTTTCCCAACACCTTCACAAAGCCTATCACTGTGACATTACTTTGTATATCTTGAGATTAAGATCTTTGTCTCTCTGGTTGTCACTTCCCCAAGGCAAAGGCAATGTTTTCCCACAAAGTTCTCCTTAGTGCTGATTGTATCACACAGATAATTTTTAGTTACCTTTCTGTTCAGAGCCACACCATCTTCACAGTCCAGCACTGCACAATCTACATTCAGTGAAGGGATTTTTCGTATCTTTTTTTCATCATCCGCAGGTACATACAGGACAGCTCGTCTGGGAACATACTTGTGAGATGATGCAAAGTGATAACTAAGCTTAGGAACAGCAACTGGCAGAGGAGAATTCACCCTGTAAACGATATTGTTAAAATTAGACTTTTGGCTACAATGCTATAAATATTATTTGACTATATTTTAAAAGTGAAACATTTCTAAGTAGATAGTGGTTATTTTTTGGTTATCTATATTTCCCCCCTTAGGAAGAGTGAAGGTAAGGATATACCTGTATTACAGTTAATTACAGTATAAAACTCTGAAACTACTATGTTCAACAGAAGCTGCAAACATAAACAGTCACAACTGAAGACCTGCCAGGGCTGAGGTTATCCATTCAGCCTTAATTATGCTGGCCATTCTGGGTGCTATGGCAAGCATGAAATACAGAAGGGTGGTGTTTGGCTTTTCTGCTGTCATAGGACTCCGTAGGATGAAAACTGTGCTGGGAACAGATCAGGACTGCTTTAGAGAGGAGGCTGCTATCTGCCACATTTTCTCCAGGAGCTGGACGTCATGCTAGGAATGAAGCAGGGGTGCTGACTAAAACAAATAAGGGCTTGTGAAGTTGATTTTGCAACCTTGGCATTATATCAACAAACATATTTGCATGCAAATTTTAAATAAGCAAAATGGATGGAGGGGGAAATGGGGAAAACAGGAATGAAAACCCCATGTAATGTGGAACTTCACTAATCCTAACATTCTTTCAGAAGCCTTCAGACCTTCAGATCCACAGCACAGACTTCCATTGACAGAGCTTAAAAACCCACCAACATCATCAGCAGGTCGTAGGCTGTGTGCCTTTTAAAATTTATAAACGCTTTGTGCACCACATTCCAGTGGTGTCACATGGCTTGAGCGAGTGACATATGTGGCCCACAGGCATCAGGTTTGTGGTGGTCTCCACCTTGTGCACATAGTGCTGGTGAGGACCCAGGTAACCTACCTCAGGCATGAGCTGGGTTAGTGCACTTGGAGGCACTAGGACTGCTGGGTGAGGCTGCTCTCAAGGGTGGTGGGGAGCTTGCTTTGCTCCACAATTACAAGCACTGAGAAATAAATTGCAGAGGGTGCCACTGTGATTCATGGCCTTCCAAAAAAACTCCTTGCCTGCTCCTGTTTCTCCCCATTTCATGCTGTAACCCCCAGGCCTATTCTGCTACATTAAAAATGAGGACAAAATAATACAATTCGCCTTCATACTCAGCACAAGGCACTTATGCCACAAAATAATCCTACCATATAACACCATTATGCATTATCCTGTATATTATTCGCCACTTTGAATAATGTAAAGTTTTTCTAGCACCATGCTGAACATGTCATTATCACATTATATCAGGGATCTCTGCATTTTCCTATGCCCTTCTTAATAATGCTTTCCAAGTTGCTACACTTGGATGACATGTGGCTACACATGCACGTGGGTTTTCTTCAAAGTGAATGTGACTAAAGCTCTCAAACGCTTGGAAATGAGTTCAGTCAATCTAAATCAGAGCCAAGATGGTATGTCACTGATGGGCTGCTATAATGCTTGCCTTTCTAAGCTGAATCTGTCGAAGAACCCTCTCTTCTCCTGGAGTGTGCACCCTAAAAGCTGAATATAAGCCTTAGGTTAAAAAGATGAAGAAAGTTTTTATCACATTTTATCTCAGTAAACAAAACGGAAAAAGAAAACTATTCCACTATCTCCACTGCTGCGTTTCTGCACATCCTGGTTGAACCGACTTTATGAGCCCACAAAAACCCACTCTTCTTTGTAACATGCCTGGTAATGCTTCCTTCAGCCTAAGAAATGGGGCAGCTTGGCTGTTTAACAGAAATTATTTTATTACAAGTGCAAGTGTTACCCTTGATAAGTTGATAAGTCTTCTTCATCTCTAAGTGCAATAACATCAAGACTCAGGTGGTGGAGGTTTTAACAACACTTGGAGACACGCCATTGACATCCACTGAGTGTCTCCCAAGTACTCTCTTTGCCCCTCTCCCACAAACCACTTCATGTCCCCTGCTTCAGGTTGAAGTGGGGATGGTAAAAAAACTTGTTGTAACTCAAGTGCCTGCTAGTTAAATCCACTTAATCTCATTTTCTTGCAGTAGTACACTTTGGAAGAGCAAGGAGGAGGTGGAAGAGTGGTTTACCTCAAATGGAAAGAGGAGAGTCTTTTTTCAGTGTGACATAGAGGTCAGTAAAGAGGTCTGCTGTCCTTTGCTAAACATATATGAGGGGACAAAAGTGATTAATTTCTATTCGCTTTCTCTGATGGCTTCAATCTTGTGGTTCCCAATGGCACAAAGGAGTCAAAGAGCTCAGCCCATTAATAGTTAACTCCAGACTAGAGCCAAGCAGCCCCTGAAGCACTCTTAATGATTGCCTCTCACCAACCCTCCAACATGCCAGAAACCTGATAGACATGGCTAACACCATAATCTCAGAGCATGCTGAGATGAGATGTATCTCCTGTCACACATGTTTCCCGGGATTTCTTCTGGGCTGTCATCAAGCGAAGGACTGTTTGACCAGCCGGTTTCCCTGTCACTGCTGCTAGCCCCACAAAGGCAGCCCTGCTCTGCATACCACACACAACGGCGTGTAGTATTGTGTAGGTAAAAGCATCAGTACTTGAAGGCCAGATATAGTCAGGTGTCACTACTGAGGTCTGTGAACTTGTGTTTAGATGGAACAGTACAGCTTCCAAAGCAGACCACCTGACTCCAAAGAAGTGATAGATTTAATCCATTGAAATACCATCAGTTAATAGGCTCAATGTTAGAAAAACCACTGCCTGCTGACTATTGGTATCTCCTCCTAAGCTAACCAACTTTGTAGCCATGTAGGCTCAAAACACAGGTTTCTCAGGACAAAAATTATTATAAGAAATATACTGTCAATATGTCAAATTATTAGTCTTATGGGACATTTTAGCAAGTTGAAGAAGCAACAACTTTTTCAAGAGGTACGGCCAGAAAAAAAAAATATACAGGAAGAATTGGTGTCAGTGGACCAGCACAGAATCCTTCTCCTTTCAAAACAAAGAGCTCTAGAAATGTTTGTGTAAAAAAGGAGTTTTCAACAATTATGCTTAGGCATGACTGCAGTAAATGTTTTCACATGCTATTGTTTTGACATATATTTTTAAATCATTACTGTGCATTTTCCTTGCAGAGTCGTATTTTATGTTCTACAATAAAATGAAAAGTAGAGGAAGACATGGATTTATTAAGAAATCCATCTGCCTATAGACCTTTTTAAAGCAGTGGCAAGGCCTGGGGTGCTCTATATATGAGCAGTTAGCTACTCTGGTAGGAAACATTATCCTGATTATCTTGACTTCTGTTCTTTTGATAGAATTAAAAACTCCCCAGCAGTTACTTTTTTAGGACAAAAAACCCACACAGCACTGTGATCTCGATTATATTGTTAACCCTGTGCCATAAAGCGGAAGAAAATCTTACATATGTTTCCTGACTCCAAGTATTTTAATGATTCAAACTAAGCTTGACTATGGTTTAAACTAAACACATGGACAAAAGCCAAGTGAATTTGCTAAGACAATGTTTCTTCCTTTAAGCACTCTGAGTTAAAGTAAGGACTAGGCTATTGGGTAATGCTCATTAAATTGTTTTACAGCAGCATATTTTCATTCATAGCATTTAACAGCATGCTGAATGCTCTTGGGTCTTGGAAATAAAACTAGATTTCTTCAGCAAACATAACACTCTACTAAAGTCTTCATCAAATATGTAAAAGTAGCTGGCAAGTTAAAGTTACTCATGGTCCTCTGAGAACTGTTTCACCCAAGAGTGAATAGTTCATCCTTGGGAAGGAGAAAAGAAAACCTTTTTGATTACTAAGAGACATTGCATTTTGCAATGGCAGCCGTACACTGTGACTGCAGCCAGTGAAATTACTCCCAATTATGCAAATTTCCCTGCTATAAACTGCATTTTCACATTCCAGTGTTGCTCATACTCACACATATACTTAACTGCACACACCTGTGCGGTCTCATTGGAGCCAACAACATATAGCTCATGAAGTAAAGTACTCCCACAAGTGATATTCAGCACTTTAACCTGTTCCTCTGTTCCCTGTTTATTTGCTAAATCAAATTACCTCTGGAAGAGATGCTACATTGGGAACTGCCTAAAACATTGCTCAAAAGGCCAAATCTCTTCTTCTACAATCTTCGGCACAGTGTTGGCCAAGTGTTTCTGAAGCGCATTTTTAGGCATTTGATTAAAACCATTAAAAAAGCTGGATAATTGCCACAACATGTATTTCTGATATCTATGCATGAGTCTACGATCTCCATGCATACCAGTCACAATCCTGGATGTCTGTGGTGCTGTGGGAGAAGGACAGAAGTGACCCAAGACCCACAATGCCTCCTGAACAAGACCCAGCTAACGCAGTAAAAATCTACAAATTGTTTCTCTGATATGTGCAAAAAACCACCCCACTCCAGAGTAAATATAATGGTTTTCATATGTTGAAGTCACTAGGCAGTAGCACACAACCACACACAAATAATCTGCCAAAGACAAAGAAACTTCTATGGAATTACTCAGACCCGCAATTTGCATAGTAATTCTTTCTAATTAAGAAAAGAAGATACAAGTTGNTAAACATCAGCAGGCCCTGTGCAAATACGAAGGGCTCACAGCCGAGCTGAGTAGTTGTCGAATCAAAGCGACTCGCCGGAGAGTTTTATTGGTACAGCTGCGGCGCATGCATTTTATCACACATGCTAATAATCCTGGTTATGGCACTAACATTTTAATCATTTGTTCTCTGGGCTTGTTTCTCAAACAATTAGCACTAATGAATGGCCAAAATACCTCGGATCATATATGTCTAATTGCAGTCAAGAGCGGTTATTGTCCGCATGTACATTTCAATTCACCTCTGGGGATAATGTTTGTTAATTGTATTTCTTTATATAGCAAGTGAAAAAAAGCTGTTCACTCAAAAAGGGACTAAGTGTTCTCTTCTTTCCCTTTGTTCCCACAAGAAGCTAAAGTCACTTCAAGAGGCACTTAATCCCATCATCCATGGTTACAATTGCCTTACAGCATCAATCAAAAAGAATCTGAAGTAAAATGATGCAGCTATATTGTGTAATTAAAAGCAATTCAGGTAGTTATTGCTTGGGGCATTTTCCAGGTCCAAATACTTAAAATGGCACTGCAGGGATTCTAAATACTGTAGTGTTTTAAATTTGGTGAACTACAATATCTCACAGAGAAAGGGGAGGAATATGCAAAAAAAAATAAATCTCCTAGTGTGTATTGTAAAGCGAAAGAAAAGAGGAGGAACAGCTAACGTTTGAAGTGACAAAATCTACAAGTCTCCATATAAAAGGGAAATAAAAATATCAAGAAGAGAGAAAAGGGGAGGAAAAAGAAAAGGATAGCAGTTTTCAAGGAAAAGAAATTCCCCGTAATTGTTTAGAAGTTAACATGTGAAAAAATGCTAACGTTTCCTCACATGGAAAACAAAAGGTCATGTCACAAGATTTACCATCAAAATGCAGGTCCCCGAATCTTAGTGCTCTTCTAGTAGAAAGAAATCTGAGGTAAACTGAGCAGCTCTTCTTTGGGGAAAAAAAAAAAAGAAAAAAAGAAAAAAAAAGAAAAATACCTTGGTTAAAAGTGAAGAACTATATTTACTTTTGAATTAAAAGTAAGGGAAGGAACTTTACATAACAACTGCCACTAACCCTGATCCAATTATGTTGAAATTAAAACTGGGAGGTTATCAACATACTGAACATTCAGCTTTACATTTTGATTTCTCCCTTTGTTCCAGACTCAGTACGGTCATTTCCCTGACCTTCAAAAAACTAATTAAGTTTAAAAACCTAACCTAACCTAACCCCTTGTCAGGGCAGGCAGAAGCCACCAGCTCTCATGGTTTGAGATCTCTTGACAAGCAGTTTTCCTTACCAGAGGAGGCTTTGTCTGATTTTAAACTCCTCACCATAAGGCTGATATTATCTAGCACAGATGTAACATGAAGATTAATTCCCCTGAAGCTGATGGAAGGTACACAGGTGTAGAATTGGCCCCCCAAAAGTGTGGAGAAGGTGAAAGAATAAACCCTAACACTTTCACAGCATCCTAAGGGAGACAGGCAGTCTGCACCCAGCTGCGGGCATTGAGCGTGGTGGGTTGAAGAAGTGCTCACAAAAACTCAGTGAATTAAGAAATTTAACCCCCGTAACAACCAGCTTTGGATATCAAAAGGGACAGATTGGAGGGGGTTGCTCCTGAGAATGCTTGCCTGCTGGAAAAACTGTAGTTGGGAGAAATGAAAAGGGGGCTTCCAAGTGACCTTTCACAAGCACTTGCTCCAACTGACCAGGACACATTGCATTTTAGCCAAAAAATAGAGAGGTGAACCAAATGGGGAAGGAGAGCCCCACTGATCAAAAAAAATCATGATAGAGGGAAGTTTGAGTGGAAGAAAGCAGTTCAGGATTTAAATGGAAACTGAGCACCAAATCTAAAGTTGCTGGAAAGTAATTTTAGGAAAAATATGTGTCTGTCTGCTATTTATAGCTTTTTCCTATCTCCAGTAAATCAATTTAAGTCATATAACCAGACACAAGAGAAAAGATCGAATAGAAACCAGGAACTTACTGACAAAGGCTTAAAATCACGGACCTCTAAGCCATAAAATGATAAAAGGCTATCATAGGTTAAATAGTTAACCAAACTTTCTCCTCCCACCAGCACTAAATGTAAAAAAAAAAAAGACCTTTTATTTACCCCACCATGTTCTTTCAACTACATTTGACCCTGTTGTTTTGGTTCACTCTGAGCTCCATCATGCCTTAAATTGCTTTGACTGAAGATCAGGGGTTTTTTTCTTCTCAATTCAAAATGGCCAAATTAGACAGCGAGGATAAAAATAAAAGGACCACTGGCTTCTCATATTACTAACGTCTCCTGTTTTCAGGGCAGCAAAAGTAGTCTGTTTGTGAGGAAGAGGAGAGTGCTACTGTTCTTTGAATTAATAAGTGAATTTTAAAAGAAATTTAAATAATGGCTCAGGGTGACAAGGGTTGCTGCTTCCTACTAATGGCAACAGGCTGCTTCTCTCAGGCAGCCTGTGTGTGTGTGTTTGCTATCATTCAAGGTTAATTGGTGTCCTGTCTTGGGGAGCTTTAACATATGTGACATACAGTTGAGGATTCGCTCCCTTCCTTAGGGTGTGGATAACTCTGGATAACTCCTCATGCCCATAAAGTATTCTCGAGCTGAGTTGTTCCTCGCTTTGCTTTTACCATTAACAAAGTGTCTTACTCCTTGGGATGCTTTCTGCTGCTAAATCAAACCCACAGCACTGCAGGGCAACGGAAAAGCACTCTGTCTGCCTGTGACATGTTCACTTTGCCACTTAAACCTAGGGAACATTGTAGTTAAGGTAACAATTCATTTCCCTGTTTTCCTAAATATGAAGACATAGAAATAAACAAACACTAAATATAAACAGTTTGTAAGTTTTAGTTTTTATAAGTAAATTTTAAGTGCTTTCATTTATTTAATTAGTGATGTTTCTAATTTGCATTTTTAAAGAGATTGTGTAAAATTCTGTTTAGTTATACATCTTCCCAAGAGAAGCTTTTGCATTATATATTTTTTTACAGAATTAAATTTGCAGCTGCGACGGAAAATTACAAGACATTTTAAATAACAAAAACATCACACAATAAAGATGAAGATCAAATATCAATATTGAGAGATTCAGAAAACACTGTACATATATTAGCTTTTTTTAAGATGCACATTGAGAAGTAAGAAGATATTTCTTTGGATGTATGACATTGATGTATGATTAGGTTTGGTTTATTTGGTTTTGGGTTTTATGTACAAACAAATATGCACAAAGTGTTGTCACGGCACAAAGGAAAAAGCATGTCTTTGGGGGTCAAGTATCTTCCAGTTCAAGAGGAGGATGAAGCACATATCACCAATAAGATATCCTGGAACATCCGATGCCAAAATCTGTCTTAGGAAGTGAATATTATAAACCCCACAAATCTGTAATTGTTTATATAGTCAAACCCATTCTGGTAGCCTCTGCAGAAAAGCTGAACTTTGAAGAGATTCTCTATTTCACTGCAAAACCACTCTTGCCTCTTCCAGTTCTCCCCTCTGGCTCACCATCAGGTACTTCCCTTCCTCCTAATTCTGCCCCGTTTTCACACACTCACCCACATCTCTATGTTCACACACAAAAATTGGTAAGAACGTTTGGACAGAACTTCTTTTCTTACTGAACACGCTTTTCCCCTCTTCCCACTCCCCTCTATTCCCTCCGCGTCAGTTCCCACACCAGGACACAAGGAGCATCCCCACTACTGAGCTCTTGCAGCTCCTGCCACCAGTCCAGCTGTGTGCGCATTGGCTAAATGCTACAAGGTCAAGATCGAGACCAGAACTCAAAAATTCCACGCTAATTACTGTGATTAAAGTCTGAGTCCCAAACAGCCAAAGACTCCTCAGCAGTTTAGGAGCAGGCTGCTAACGAGTTATATGTAAAATAAGAAACAGGCACTTGATAAAGTCAGAATCAATAAAGTGCCATTCCTGCCTGTTAAAATGACCCTGCCGTAACAGAGAGCCTCTATGTTCACCAGAGCCTGCACAGGTTAGATGTCCATGTCTGCACGGTGTCAGAGAAAAGGAAAACAGTCCTTAAAATCACTTCTGATTTACATCTGAGTTAAAATTAAATCACATTAAAGATGTGCCTGAGAATATTTAGCAGAAGGAAATGAACGGAGTATCGACATACTGGTGCTGCAGAAATCAGAAGAAAGAAGAAATTTGTCATGCACTTTGGGTCTTCCAGAATTTCTGATTTTTTTATTACAAACTGTCATCTTTATGGTTTTGGTCGTGGTGGGGATATTTTACAAACTGAGGGTCCCTTCACACTTCTAAGACTTTTTCACTAAATAGACCATATTTTATCTCAATTTGCAATTTATGGCAGTCTACAGTTACCCAAAGTACAATCATCTTGATGATCCCTGTACTTAGAAATGTAGATAAATTATACTACTAAATAAAGCACAGACATTTTTACCACATAGGAAAAAGAAAATAATATAGCAGTCTTCTCTGCATTTTGAGATTTTTCCTGTAAATCCACTGGAGCATGTGCTTAGCCCAGAGAAATCAAGGACTAGTCAAACACAGTTAACCACGCACTTAAGGACCTGCAGGACCAGCGATTAATTTTGGATTATGAAACTATTCTATTTCCATGCATTCTTAGGCTACACGTGGGTCAACCTGCTATTTTCAGGTTTTGGCACAGACACTTGTGCAAAATTGAGTCTTAGATGTATGCAGATGCGATCCAGCTGGTGAGTATCTTTCAAACAAAAGATGCTCAACCTCAGATAGAGAAAAAAAACCCCTGCATGATATTTTCAGAAAAAGATTAAAAGTAAAAATATGATTTATGTTCAGTCAAGCATTATTTTGTAGAATTATTATTATGCAGAGGAATAATTATGTCAAAGAATTTTTTTGTTTTAAGCTGAACTTACTCAGAATGGTTTCTGTGCCAAACAACTGAGCAGCGAAGAACAATTTAGCAAGCACTTAGTAAATATTAAACCGTTGAAGAACAGAACTATAAAACTACAATGCACTGCAATTACACAAAAAAGAGAAAATGTTGTAATTACATCAGAGCTGATGCAATATGACAGAAAAAAAGAACGAATGCACAACAGCAATTGTGGCTACACTAATTGAAAACCAACTGCTCTCCGCTTTTGAACACAAGCCTGGTGGAAATTTTAAAATATTTCCTAAACAGACGATAAAGAAGAACTCTTGCAAATCCTGCAGTGCTCCAGGCAACATTTAACTTTAGAAATGTCTACAGGCAGAAATACTACCCTGCAATATGGCTCAGGATGGTACAAACAAGCGTCTGTGTTTATTTTTTAACTAGTCAGATTTATAAGAGCAATGAAATCCCTACAGAAGCATTTTATATTGACCTGATATGGACTTACTGTTTTAACCAGCTTTTTAACTAACTCCACAAGTTAATAAAGGCAACTACATGAATCCTTACTGCCTATGCATTAAGATAAGAAAAACATTCATTAAGCAATATCCAGACTGTTTTAATTACAGGAATATCACTCTTATTTGTAGTATAATGTTTGTTAAGTACTGTATAACATTTTCTTAAAATGCCCCAGAGGCAGTTAAACTCTTGATTACCTATTAAAAAAAAATAATAAAAAAAATCTCCCTTAACTTCAATCACAGAAGTTAATGCCTACTGCAATGAAATTCCAGGACTTTTAATCATGTAAAAATGTCATATGCAAATCTTATTAACCATGAAAACATTATATAAGATCAAATGAATTTTCTATGCTATCACTACTCAACGTTAGCAAAATGTTTCCTTTGAGAATGACATCAGCTGAAAACCAGATTATTATTTTATTAAATTCAAAAGATAGCAGGGAATGCCCCAAAATTCTGACTTCTAAATTTTCATAGTAGCAGTGGTTGGATTAAACAACCTTACGGAGACAGAACTTTCATGATCTCTAGTAAATAAACGCCTGGAAAAGCTTTATTATCCAATAATAAAACATCATTTTTCTTCTGCCTTTTTCAGTACATTACAAAAGTTAACATTATTACTGTTTTGGCACAGATGAAAATGAAACACCTACATTTTTTTCAGTATTTATCCTGCATCTGCCCATTACTCCATACATTGCTTGAAAAAAAGCTGTTCATTTTTTGTTTGTTAACACCACCAAGAATTCAAAAAATCATAACAACATGATGCATTAAAAATTGCAACTTTTTAAAGTGCACATTGAAACACTATTTTCTGGTTCTGTGTCCCTGGCTTTGTATTTTCAAGCCTTTCCAAAGACAAAAAATTTCTTAAAAAATATAAAAAAATTAAAAGTGAGATTTTAGGAATCCAGGTTTAAATGAATTAGCAAATATTGGGACATAATTGATAAATAAGTGGTAGTTGGCAGCTCATTTTGATCTTTCACATTAAGCAGCTGAAGGATAAATTTATCACATAGGAATAGTCGTAACAAACCCTAATTCAACAATGGCTCTCCAAAATCATCTCCTTAGTAAGGTCAGTGAACTAAAAATGGTAAATTTAGCACCCACCAGTCTCTTCAGGCTCAGCATCTCTCTAGCCACTGAGTTCTCCTTGGTGAGTAATAAACTTTTGCTGCCCTGAAAGGGACAAATCCCTCACTCTACTGAGATGGTGGGTCAGGTCCTGCCACCCCCATGAGTGCATATTTGGGGTATGTGGTCAAAGCCCTGGGTGCACTTTCCAAGTGGGAATTCAGCCATAACCCTCCTCTTGACTCAGGCAGTTCATTAAGTGCCTTGAGGAGGTAATCTGCCTGGGGCAGAGGAACCGCACCCAGGGGTGTCCACAGCAGGAAACTAATTTCATGGAACACATTGGTCATATCATCACAGTATCATCACAGCCTGTCTTACCAAGGATGAACTTTGCTGTGTAGGCAAGCTCAAAGACCATAAAGGTGCCGGATCTACCAGGCAGATAGTATGAACGTGTGATGGAAGAAAAATGTTGGCCAAGAGACAATCAGAAGATTTCTGTAGAAAATCCCATTCCTAAGCCACTTTTATTATTTAATTATCTAAACATTTTCACAGAACTCTTCAGATTAGCTTTGCCACATCCCGGGAAACTTAGAAACTGGCCATAAAATCATGGCCCCCAGGTCCCTGCTGCAGACCCTCCACCTAGTAAGTCCCACCCCATTTGATAGTCAGTCAGTTACCAACATGGACACTTTAAAAAATCATCATCATCAAGACTGGAAGTGAGATGGGGTGAAAATCAACTTCCCTGCAAATTAGTATGATTTTATTTTCATAAAAAAAAAAAAAAAGTTGAATTATCAGCTAGCAACCCCTTTTGGGGCAACGAGAGCACCTGATGGGCCTGTGCAAGTGCAAGTGCAAGCACTTTATTACATGCTCTGTGGGAGTTTCTTATCTGTATTTCCCAGGTGAGATTCCTTGTGTTGCTACAGCATATATTTACTGTGGCTAGTGAACACATAAAAAAGCCAACTAAAACTTAGGTAAAGCTCTAGAATCAAAGTTGTTCTCCTCGCCAATGGCCCTGTTTCACAGGATACCCCTTTTCTCCCAAACACCTCAGTTTTGTTAAATGTGGATTTCCTACCTCACTGTATCACAACACACATCATCATCATCATTGGTCCTGTTCTCTTAAAACTAAATTTTAGAAAACAGACCTGTCCTTGATTACCTAGAGGGGAGGGAAGAGAAGGGAAGAGAAGAGAGAGGCAGGAGAAGATATCACCAAGCACACAGCACTCTTGGGAGAGCCAGAAAGAAGAAATTCTTCTGACTGCCCCAGTTTAAGGGTGAGGAATTTTTTCCAGCTAAATTAGTGACAAAGACTGTTCAATATTTATTTAAAAATAAGCGAAGAAGAAAAATACACTGCCTCCTTTGCAATCTGCACAAATAAAATGGCTTTTAGTTTATAATGATGATATGTAGTAGATAAGCAAAAGTCCTGGACTACAGCAAATAAAATCTATAAGGAGAAATAGGATTAAGTCTACCTCTATATAACAGCTTTTATGACATTTAAATGAGCAGCTGTGTTTCTCTAAGTAAGTGTTATAGCACTCCACATCTGTATAAAACCTGAAAGCACACAGACTCTTTGAACTCGCTGATATATAACCTTATGAGGAAAAAACTTTCCTCTGAAAATACATAAAGGCACCACTTGGCTTACCTTTGAGTAAAAGTTTAGACTTAAGGAAATAAGACAATTAGTTGTCATGTCATTTATCCTGTACTGGATAAAGAGAAAAAATATTCCATTACTGAATCTGCCTACCATTTTTTTGTTTGGGTAACATTTTAGATATACTTTAGCACAAAGGGGGAATAATATCCTTGAGATACATTTTAATTCTGCAGTGCATGTCAGTTCTGTACTAATATTAAGAAACAAAGTACCTACCAAAGTCAATATTATATATAAGGAACTTGGATGGTTTGAACCATCAGTTTTAGTCTCACATGGCCCCTTGTTTGTCATCATCTGTTTCCTTGCTGATAGGAAGAATGTAATGGGTATTTCAATTTTAATCTTCCCAAATAACAGTTTAGTTGACCTAGTGTCTCAGTAATGGCAAGATTTGTTGCCAGAGACTGTCTGCAGATGCACTGGAAAAAAAAAATTGTGGCATATCCACTCTCTTCTCCAGCATGTATCCAGCAGGGAAAGTATTTCCTCCTTTTTTGTGTCATTTGCGTTAAAAGAGAAAATGCAAAACAATAACCTCACTAGTCCTGGGTACAAGCAAGGAAAAAATGTGAGACTCTGAACAGACATTACAATAAGTTAAGATTTTCTTTTGGCTTTTAACCACAATAATCAAGGGTGAACGTCATTTATATTTGTTTACATTTACATGCTTATGTTTACATTTTTATGTGCCTGTATATATATCTACATATACAATCTATTCATTTATTTATTTATGCACATATAAATGTGCATATATAAATGTGCATATATGTACACATGTATGTGTATGAAAAGACCCAATGTGGTGTAGTACAATAGCAGCACTGAATGATGGAAAGCAGAAAAAAGAATTAAATTCCATAAATCCAAGAAATAATAAAGCTGGTTTGTCCACAACTTTTAGTCTCAAACATTCCTCATATTTTGCTGAAATAAACTGCTTGTTCCTGCTTCTCCAGCAATGGCATTAGAGTGGGAATTTTCCAGTGGAATATGAAGTCTGCCCAGGCCCTCATGGATACTAGACCAAAGGCCGTTCCACCATTAGTTATCAACGACACTGCCTTGCTTTTGGAAGGATTGTGGTTTTTGCACACACTTTGCATCCACACGCTGTGGGCATCCTGCGTGTCTCACAAGTTCAGGTGTGACCCTGCCGGTTTACAGCTGCTGTAGACTGAAGCTATCTCTCAGTGATCCAAAGCAGCTCTCCCCTCACCGTTACTGCTTTCTGTCTTCGCCAAATTCCTGCCAGAACAAAGCAAGCAACATACTATTTCCCACAAGTGACACTTGAGCTCTTGGAGATCAACATTTTTAGACACAAAAAGGTAAGCGAACAATCTCATATCGTATTTTCCTTGACCCAGCTCAGACTATTTTGGAGGGCAAGGAGGGAATTGAGGGGTTGTTTCACCAATACTCTACCAGTATACATTAATAGGCAGGGAAAAAGACTAACGGCTAAAACAGCCATTTACAGCAGTACCCAGAGCCACTAAACCGCACCACAAAAGAGGGGTGGACTGGTGAGAATAAATAAAAATTCTTTCTTCTCTTTTGAGAAGCACCAGCAGAAGGGTGGGCATACCCTTGCCATGATGATCTTAAGGGTCTTTTCCAATCTAAATGATGCTCTTCATCCCTCTCCTGAAGCTGCACGGTTCCTGTACCCAGGCTGGGCTGTGAAAACCACAGCTGAGCTGTTTGCAAAACAGACTTGAGAACCCTGTGGAAACAGTGAAGACAGACTATCTTAGATACCTGAATCTGAATGGATATGTATTTAGCTGTTTTGTATAGCTTTGAAAGCGCTGAAAGGTAATTACCACCACTACCAGTGCTAGTGCTGAGTTTAAATAATTCCTTCCACTATATATTAAAACATTCACTTCATCAGAGGAAATGTTGTTCCATTGTTGGACATTCCTGATGTTCTACAAAATATGTCCCAGCATTCAGCACGCTCAAATTAAAAAAACTGGTGCAATCTGGTCTGAAACCTTGCTTTTTCTTTAATAAAATACAGTTATGTTTTGGGGTCTTTTAAAGATAGACTGCCTCTGTTCTTGCCCTATGCAGATATAACGTAAATTCTTTTCCCACCATGATAACAGACAAGCTCGCTAATTTGAGCATTTTGAAGGTATTGCTAGATTTCAATCCAAAAAAGGTTATTATAAATATTAGTAAGTACATTTATTCATGCCTCAGGACCTTATTAGTTTAAAAAACAAATAACCAGTACTTAAGTCTATGTGGTTATAGTTATACTAATCTTCAAATATTCTATCTTCTAACCTCTGCAAAAAAGAAAACAGCAGACAGATTCTAGACCAGGATCAATCGAATAACAGAGAAGTGAAGACAAAAGAGGCTGAAGAGATAATTAAGGCTTCAAGTGGCTGCAGTATGTTTGTTACCCTGTTATTTAACTAGACGATGCGCACCTCTTGATTAAAAATATACTTTTATTACTCTATACACCTTTTCCATTGCTTGGAAACAGCAATCAAACAACTGATGCTTAACCTAGCATAAGGAATACTAGGGTCATTTTGAATGCAGGGAAGATGGAGGACTTTGGTAAGACTGCTCAAGTCTGAGGGCCAGTAAGGAAGAAGACTAAAAAGCATCTACAGGAAGAAGAGAATGAAAGGGTAATTGTAGGCTGCAAGAAGCCTGGTCTGACAGAGTGAGGAAAACCCAGAACTTGGGCACTATATACATAAAAACTGAAGCTGGCAGCTTCATGGAACAGGCAGCTCTACAGGTGAGCCAAAGCAAGAGAGGTGATCCTGAACAGCCAGTACACAGCAAGGCAGGATGGCCCAGCTGACCAGGAGAGGGGTGACAAATGCATAGGGTCTTGGTGAGACGGCCCACAGGCATGAAAGGGAGGAATGGGTTTTGGTTTCATGCCAGTGGCAAGGCAGACAGTGCTGGGATATAACTCACACCGAGCCACCACAGGAGAAGACATAGGAGGACTGTGGGAGAGCTGCACAAGGACAGGAGATGAGACTGTGGAACAGAAACCACACCGTCAACCAGGGATGTAAAAAGGGAGACATGGTAGGTATTCACTTGGAAAGTCAGAAGAAAACAAGGTCAAAGGCAAGATTAAAGGGGTAGGGTGAAGATGTAATTAAAAAAAAAAGGGGAAGAAAAAAGAAGAGGATGAGGTCAGTGGAGATTTCGGTGAGGAAGCATCAATGAAGCAGGGACTGCGGAATCTCTTGATGCAACACCACAGACAGAGAAAATATATTAACTCAGGGCGGCCAGCTGTGTCACTTAAGGAAAACAAGGGTAGCCTGACACAAATCTTTGAGGATGAGGCAGTAAAAAGGCAGTCAAGGATGGGAGTACAAGGGAGGAGGAGGAAGCAAAAATGAGACATTGGGGTTTTGATTCAGCCAAGTAGCTGAGTTCAATGTGAAGAGTCTGACTACTCTAATAACATCACTTGACTAGCCACCATTCTGAATCAGGGCCTGGTTCAGGAGCCTTCCAGTGACAGACCGGGAAAGAAGATGTGTAAAACACACAGAACAAATGGTTCAACACACAGAATGGAAATGAAATGGGTACTTCGATGCTAACCCCAGAAGTTGTTTTGAAACCCTCTAACTGTGACCTGTCACCTCACTTCACAGCGAAAGCAGAAAGATGTTTTTACCTGACCTACACACAGATTTGCTGCACACAAGTGATCATTTTAATTTAGGCCTCTACATTGTTTTGCCAGCACTTGATGTTGCACAAAAACAAAGAAACTTCAGCTCCCTGCAACATAGTTCGAGTGACTGAACTTTCTTTCAGTAGCCAGAACTGCATCCATTAAATGTGTGAAATGCTAAAGGTAACAGTGTCCAACAACAGACAGTGAGGCAAAAGGAATTCAGACCAACCTTGGGAACCAGTTTGCCAAAATTATGGGTGAATGCTAGGGGAAAAGGACAATTAATACAGGAACAGATGGCTAAGCAAAAACAAAAGCCATTATCTAAAACCTGGCTAAGGAAAGCTTAGCAACTGATTGTTTAACAGAAGGAATTAAAGAACTCAATTAAATATAGCACAATCAATAGTTTGGATTCTAAGGAATAAGAAAATGGAGGACTTGCTGCCATTTGTGGCAGTATTAAATACTTGCTGTTCTCACATTAAATATTAAGATGCACAAGTTTTATACAGAATGGACATTTCCTATCCTTCTGAGAAGATGAGCTATAAAATGCAAACTCTAGGCCAATAATAAAAGCTTTAGTGACTTGCCAATCTTAGAAAACCATAAAAGGGTTCTGCAAGTGATCTGCTGCTCAGGATATTCTGTTGAAGTGTTTTCCTCCCCTCTTGATTCCCCCTTAAAACATGAATACATATGGTCCTGGAAAACCATACTCAAATGAGAAGGCTTTGGCTGTGTCCCCATGCAGGTGAAGGGTTACTCCAGAAAAACAGCATCATTTTCTGAAGGTACCCCACCTGCACCACATCAGCTGACAACCACCATGGAACAAGAGCTGGAAGAAAAGCATGGGAAGTGGTACAACGGAGATATGTCTTACACGTGCTTAGAGACATGCCAGGATAAGAACCTGCAACCTCTGGCAACTCTTAGTAGAGGGAAGGTGTAGCACAGGCTAGCATGGCTCGGACAGCCCACTGGCATCACATTCTGCAGCGTTCTCTGCCATGAAGCCCACGTAAAACTGCATCTGTGGGAGTCGCAGCCGCTCTTCTATGCTGAGAGCAGGCACACACACTGTAGTTAAATCACCTGGTCCCAAGCAACAGAGAATTAGCTCCAAATAAATGTCTGAATCTCTGCCTGAAGCCTCAGTACACACATGGACTCCCTCAGGGCAGCACCCCATGAAAAGTTGCAAAGTAATGAAAACGTAGCCTTCTATCAGCTTTACACAGAACAAAATTATGGCTAAACCTGTCTGCCATCACTGCCTCATGCAAACTGTTCGAACCAATAGGCCTTACTTGTACATGCAAGTGATGTTTGGTTCTTTTCCATACTTTCTGGTACTTTAATTATTTTAGTAATTAGCTGACACACATTATTTCAACATATCACATCTCCATGGTGGCATCATCAGCATCAGCTTCTAATAAGGCTTTCTTTAAGAAAAGAAACAGCTTCTTAATTTTTTTATTAAAAAAAAGTTAATAATTACAGGAACACTGACAGTGTTGCTATAGTTACGACTATATCACACTTTCACTTACAACTCCCTGTTTTCAAGGGTCAATAACTCAGTTGTCAAAAATCCCACTGGGCAGAAGCCTGACACATCTTAGACATACATTAAACAACTGCATAAATGAAATAAAAATCAGCCGTTTCACACTTGTAAACATTTTGAATCAAATCAGTCTTTCCAGATGATATTTTGAGCATCCAACAGTAGGTTTTGTGAATCATTTGTATATATGTTTTTTGGCAGGTTGTTTAGTCTTTCAGGTGCCCCAGTATTTTTGGCTGCTGCCAGAGGGAAAGGAAGAAGAGCCACCACTTTTTCCTCCAGCCATTTCATCCCCCCGCACCAGAAAGGAAGCAATTCTGGATGTGCCCGCTACGCTTCTAACAAAACTTCCCCAGGATTTTTAGGCACAAAAGCTTCACACGCATGTGCAGCAGCTGGATTATCACAAAAGACCATAACGGCCCTAAGAGCCGTTACGGTATATCAAGTGAGTAAACCGAAAACTAAGAAGGATTTACACAATGACCATAGTGGCTCCCTGGGAGCCGTTACGGTCTATCAGGTCAAAAATCCACTTTTTAAAGAGCGCCTAAATATGTGTATACCCAACAGGGCCTTGAGTTTCCAAAGCAACTATCACACACATTTTCAAAATGAGCTAGGGAAGGGAAGGGAGATTACACCAAACAACATAAAGACAGAAATTTTTTACAATGAATAAAAGACATATCATGCAAATTCTAAAGACTTATATTTAAACGGAAAAAATAGTGCATGTTAAGTTGAGTAATAGGATGTAATGTGATTCCTTCATTGTCAAAAGAGGTCCTTTTAGGTTTTTCCTTTTTTTTTTCTTTAAATGACAATTAAGTGAAAAAGGAAATTTCCCACCAAAACCAATCAGTTTTAAAAAAAACAAGTTAGGTTTCACAAAATATAGAAATAATGCAATCACAGCTGGGTTCTGAGTTGCAGTTCTGCTGCATTTCAAGTCTCCAGCCACAGCACAAGTTAGTAACACAGCTCAGCTTTGCTTTCCTTTAATTCTCTCCCATTGTGTCACAAAATGAACAAGTTATTCGAGACAGCAATTTTCTCTGTAAAAGTCACCTCTATTTTTTCCAAAATCTGCAATAAATCATCAGCCTACTTACTTTTTCTTCTTCCCCTTCCTTTACATGCCATATTTGTTCCTGCAGCAAACCTGTAAGAGAACACTTTCTCTCTATGACCTGAGATAACGGTAATGTTGAAAGAATGGCCTCACTTGTCAAAGATTAGAGGGCTGTCTGCAGCCTACACTCCTCTTTACTTCAGCCAAATAGGCCCAATAAATGCTAATACTCAGCATGACGCATCGAGAACGCTAAGCCTCAACACTGGCTAAGAAGAAAGTATCACAAATTTACTGAAATTATCTATAGCACAATAGAGAAGAGAAGGAATTAATCAAAGTCTCTCTCTTAATGCAATGCTTGATTGAACTATCCCAATCCCTTTTTAAATAGGATAACCTAGTGGCAAGTGACCCTGATGACACATCCTAGAGAGGTACACAAGTACCACTTGTTCGATTTTTTTTCTTTTATGACCTCATTAAGAAGGATTTTGAAGATTGTTCCTGAGTATGAGAACAAAGTGTCTGAAGATATCTCTAGCTTTTTATGTCTTTAGCCTTTTGCCATTGAAATGGATTTTGAACAAGTGTTTATAAACTAAGTATAAGCATAAGCAAAAAAAGTCCTTAAAAATGAAATATACTAAAGCTTCCTTTTCTTAAATGCAAAGACTAGCTAAGTCTCCAAGAAACAAGAAAGTTTTGCCAAGGTGAACTCATGATTGCATCTAACCCCTGCCCTGTACTCCCTCTCTCTCCTTCCCCATTATAGAACCCATTAATTAGATTTGGCGGCAATTTTCCCTTCTTTATCAGGGAAGATAGAGTCTGCCAAATCTGCTAGTGTGAAAATACTCCATCTCCAGTAACATTTTTTCCTAAGTGTTTGTTGATTCCATGCCTGGATTTAATATCGAGGATTATATTTTATAACCAGAAACAAACAAACAGATTTATAACTGAAGACTGAAAGGCAAACAGCAGAAAAAAAGCAAGCCAAGTACTGAACCTAAATGTAGCATTTTTATTGACTTCTTAGAAACCAAATAACCTGGCATATTAGTGTGTGCATTCTGCAACAGACATTCAGCCCCATTGTACTACTTAGAAGAGAATAAAAAGAAACCCTACTGTTTGAAATCCAGCGGAACATCCCCACAACAGAGCACAACTGTTCCCTCATGCATGAATGGGAAGGAGATGAAAGAAAAGATGGACTTCTGAGGTACAGCAAAAAACAAAGACAACAAAAGTGCTGATCATGAGGGAATGACACAACTCATTGCTGCAAAAAGGATGAGAGAAAGGAGCTCAAACAATGGTGCAGACAGCTAAGTGACATGTAGAAGAATTGAAAAATCTACAGAAGTGTCTTTTCTTTCCACACTTGACGAGAAACAATTAAATGTTGGTACATCTGTCATAAAAAAGATAATTGAAACCTGTTACCATCATTATAGACGGTAACTTAACTACCAAAACTGTAACTGTCCAATTAAGTGTTGCCCCCTCTGTTATCTATACCACTTGCTAAAATGAAAAAAAACCCCACCTTTAATGTTGGTGGTGATTTACCACCAGTTTAGCTGTTGCAAGCCACACAGCTGAACTGGCACGTTTTATAAGGTGGCTATTTAGGCTATAGGGTACCTACGTCTATTTGCACACACACAGATGGGGGAAGGCAGGCACACATGGGTGCATGCAGGCTCACATGCGTGAGTGCACACATTCATGCACATGCTCTCGCACACCCACCAGTGAAGATGTATTTTGCAAACAGATGAGGTTTTCGACAAGGAATCAAAAAAACCCAAATAATTGCCAGAAGTCTCACTAAGTGTTTACTCCCCTGAAGGTCCACCAGCCTGAGAAAACAACACCATGCTAAACTAATCCACCGACTGTTGCTACCTGCTTGATAATGTGCAACATCCCACAAAACTGCAAAGCGGTTATTGACCCTGTCAGAATACCTGATTAATGGATAAATGCTGTAATTGATTAGCAGAGGAGTGTGAATTAAAACAGAATACAGCATCAATAATGAGCTGCTGACAAAAGGTAGCCGACATAAAATGTAAAATGGTAGCCTGCAGCCATAAAATGTAAAATGGTAGCCTGCAGCCATATCTCATCAAAGACATGCATTTCTTAGAAACAGAAGAAAACACTACTCCTGAAAAAACCCACAAGCACAGTGTCCTGTTCTCTGCATTCTTTAGGCTTTTTTCTTGGTAATGATTAAACCACCAGCAAAATGTTATGGGAACTACTTGTGAATCTACTTCATACATCAAGCCAGGCAAGGCAGTTAAATGAGTGCATTATCCTCCGGGCTTCTCTACCCTTAAAGAAATGCACTAGTGTCCATTTCATTTCAGTGAGCTGTGATTTTGGAGTGGTGCTAGGCGCATCCAAGGCTGCCTTCAGTGGGGTGCAAAGGCGAATCCCACAGTTTGTAGGTACACCAGGGAGCCCTACAACAGTGTCACACCAAGGAGACAACTTGGAGCTACAATCATCACATTGTTACACTTGTTTTCCATTCTCTTAAGGGCCTTAGGAGGCCAAATGATCCCACATTTGTTCCTTTTTCTTTCTGATTTAATCCTACTCTAAGGCCCTTCATTATGCCTGACAATATATGAAATAGATCATATAGATTTTATACAGCACCCACAAACACACACATGATGTTTCCCTGCTGTAGGAAAGTGAGTTTATCATGCAGTGTCAGAAGCACTGTTTCTTCTTTTCATGACATCTATGTTGGTCTTCCCGTTCTTTAGCACTGTGCATTACTCTGTTGACACACCTAATGTAATACCATCAGACATATCAAAGCTGTTCTGGTACAAGCAGAAAAAAACATTAGGTTGAGTAGAGCATTTAATGTAATTACGTTGCTCTGACTTCCTGAGCCAGCTCACTCAGAAGTAACTTAAGCATTTCTATGTGACATTGCATTGTATCCAGCAAATACAGCCTCTGCTCAAAATGGTTGTTGCTACAGTGTAAGTATCTTGGAAGTCTCTATGTGTACTTTTTCCCCTTTAAGCAAAACCCCAGAAGATGTTAAACTGAAGATACATGCTTTCCATATGAAAAATCCAAATAATGAAAAGGAAGAAGGCATTGTAATGATTGTCTCAAAATCTTATTTTGTCAATTTAATGCCGGTTTTACATTCCTTTGCAAAGCATAACATATTTTTGTAATAGTTCTACAAGTTCACAAATACATATTCAGAGAAATAGTCCTTTGGAAATCCACATCTTTTAGGATCATTTTTCTTTTTTTTCATCAGCTAACTGTGAGGCTTATTTTGGGTGCAGAATGATTTTTCTGCTTTCCCAGCTGCTTTGGGACTGAAACTTCTTCAGTGGCATCACAACTTTTTCAATTTAAATAATTTCCCAGTTCAGGAGTAGATGTAATCTCATCTCACATTGGTATCTAAAGCATCCCTTGTGTAGATGATCACTACTATGAACCAAGAGAATGAGATATTTCCAAAGAATAAGCCTGGTATCTTTGGGTTGCAGGACCTGCCCTCCCAATGTGCGTCTCTCCCTTTACTGACTGCAGAAGTTACCCAAACAACTTGCACTTTAAAAGCTGCAGCTACATCACAAGGCTTCTGTCTTAGCAATTTAAGATAATTGCAATTAAGGAGGCTTTTAACCCTTCCTATTGTATTGCCGTGTCCTCAGTCCTCAGCAGCTCTTTGTGAGGACCAGGGACTGAGAAACAAAGTGTGCTCTGACAGGCCCTCACCCTGCTGCAGAACATCTCCAGTCCAGCATAAGCTCCCTCACAAGTACTTCTTTGTCCTAAAACATGGCTGTACAAAAGGAGGGGCAGGTCACTGTGTATAAGAGTCTGTCCTAGGAAAGGGGAGCCTGAGTCCCCCCTATTATCCATGCTGTCCAAGAGATCCTGCTTTCCAGGATACCAGCTGTTTTGGGGAAGACTGAGGGATAGGTACATTTTTGCTATATAAAAAGTGATTGGTATTTCTTTCTTGCTCAGCTTCCAAAGGAGGAATAAGGGATCCTCCACCAAAACAGCAAGTGGCTGGATGACTTAAGCATTTTTGGAGTCTGAACCTGGTCAGGGTGATGGTGGGACTAAGCCCAGCTCTCACTGTCAGGGCAGGTAAGGCAGCACTGGAATATCAGAAAGACTGTAGGCACCAAAGAACTCCTTTTTAAAGAAATAAACAAGGACACCTGCTGACAACTCAGCTATTTCTTGGAATAACTGCTTTACTTACCTGACTCCAGAGAGCCTACTGGTGTTGGATCCTGAGTACTGGGGGACAGCTGCCCATAGCCCTGATACAGAAGCTTGCAACCAGGAGAGCTCACACCATCTGCAACCATGTAGAAAACACCAGCTTCCTACTGTTTATTATCAAACCCAAACAGTTTTTTTTTCCAAAATTAAATCTTGTCTCCTTTCCTTACCTGTTCTTATATTGTATTGTAAAATATGAAACCTGGTTTTAACCTAAAAGTATACTAAAAAGTAACCTAAAAAATACTTCCAGCAGCCCAAAAGAGGAGCCTACAGAAAAAAAGTACTGAAAAGAGACAAAGTTACATCAATTTCAATGGTAGCAGGATTAGGCCCTTTAACATTTGGGGGGGGTGTTACAGGGAAGAGGAAAGACAAAACTCTGGCAGCTGAAGGTTCAGCTTGATCCCCAGAACTTTTAAAGAAGACATTCTTCTCCACAGCTATTGTCAGAGTTGGATACAAAAGTAGAGGCCCTTTCAGCTGAACTTAGCCAGAAAGCCATTTGTAACTCCTGCAGAGCAGTGCTTTTATAGGTCAGGGCAAACTCCGAAAAGGTTTCTCTCTTTTTCATTCTCTTTTGGAAGATCTGGTTAGGATCCAGAAACTTAGCTCAGAAATAAACAAAAAACACTTCAGCACATTACAAAACAGTGGTGGAAAGATCTCCAAGTGTATTGTTTTAACCACAGTTTTCTGATTCAGAGCTACATTTTAATAGTTGGTGTACACACCTGCAGCGGTCATTACTTCTCAGACTAGTTACCCATGAATTATGGGTTGCTTGGGTTTTCAGGTATCTTAATGTATGGGTCAAAGAGGAGTTTTGGAATTTAATTTTTCTTCTAGTCCCTTAACATCAAGGACCTGGAACACAGTTTTAGCAAAAACATTTTAATACTAATTAGTAGCTGCTAAATTTTTCTTCCTAATAAAACTCAGTCAGATTGGCCAGATGAGAGGGGTGCGGGAAACTACAAAGGAAATGTCAAGGTAACAGCTTTGCTCTGTTTTTGCATCCAACTAGTGGAACAAACTCAGTTTCCTGGAATATATATCTGACTGCACTCTAAGGGTCGCTTAAGAATGCAGGCTTTAACTGAAATGGTGATCTCAGCACCTGGGGGATCAGATCCTCACCCAAAAATATTTGCCCTCCCCTAAGAAATGTAACTGGAATTGTTTACTATGAACAAGCAAACAAGATAGGAGTAAATCCTACCAAATTAAATGGTATAAAAGGAAATGCAGTCAAATAGAGAGGAAAAAAAGGAGATTTGAAAAGATTGATGGAAGGATGCCAGAGCCATACAGTTAATATAAGAGCACAAAACAAAACTGAACATTTTATCAAAGGAGAACATTTTAGAAACTCACATACCCACCATTCTTGGTAAACCACTGCTCTGGTAAAAACCTCACTGCTTTCCACGACTAAAGAGGAAAAAGCGAAATACTACCAGCTAACTTCTGGTATGCATTTAAAGAGAAGCACCTTGTTTAAATACATTTTCTATCTATGAGACTGCATGGCTAAATCAATGATAATCACAGACTTTCAGAAAATGGTATATCCAAAGCCCGCCAAACTCAAGCTAAATCTCTTACGCGTGCAGGTGTTTGACAGTTACACTGGTAATAAGAGTGATTGTCTGGCCTATATTCATCTTTACAGCAGCGGTAGATGAGTAATATTTGAATGGATTAGAAAGAGCTCTTGATACTTTTGCAAGATGAAAATATGTGCTTTGTTTCACTTCAAAAAGCATTCCAGGTTTTGGTGCATTATTTTCTGTCAGTCCAAACCATAACGAGGTGTCCTACTTCTGATAAATGCCATAATATCTTTAAAATACTTTGAATACCACCTAAAGACATTGTCTAATGTTAATTTGCACTCACAACTGAGCACACAAAAGAGTATCTCCAGAGATAAGAAGTCACACAATGTACAGCAGAAGGATGTTTAAAAAACAATTTTGGGGTTCTTATTGTTTTTGTGGGTTTTTTACATAGGTAATTTAGGGTACATAAATCCTGCAAAATGAGGTCTGCTTCTTTTGAAATAGCTGAAGATCTCAATTCACCAACTGAAGTCACGCAGAAGTGAAGAAAACCTCTTAGAAACAGGATTTTCTGTTTCTAGAAGGTTACTGTGGATGAAAACTTGTCCCCACTAAAGTTGCCAATGCAGTGTTCACTCACCAAGGCCACAATCAACCACTTTAAGAAGTCAATGGTGTGTGTGCAGGAGTTAATCAAAACCCATGTAAGGATATATGTAATACTAACAAAATACATTCCAAAGTTACAGATATATAACTCGAATTTACAAGATTCAGGCTAAATTGACTTGTATGGTTACCTATAATGTTTAGCCCTTAAATTTTAAATGTTTCCTGTAGTATGGACCTTCTTAGCTTATCACAGCAGTTCTGTTCTACCAATCTACATAGTTTTTCAAAGCAAATTGGCATTGCTTACACTGAGCTCAGCCAGCCACATAAAGGTGAACAGAATGTACAGTTTCTTAAATGAAATTACATTATTACAGCTCTCAGTTCTTACCAAATCAATGCCATGCAATCTCAATAACATCACTGACCATATCAAACACTGAAATCTTCATTCAAAGTGGCCCAGCTGGAGTATACATATAGCTAATGAGACAGTATTAGCCAGTAAAATGTACTTCTTTACATTCAGCTCCCCCTCAAATTTAAGAGTGAATAAGTTGGTTCAAGAAAACACTTTTCTCCATTACATGCATACACAAAGAATTAACACCCCTGTTTCCAAAAAGACTGAATTTTGGGCATAATCCAGAATAATGGCCAATATTTTTACAGATTTTTTTATTACACAAAGGAGATTAAATTCTGTGCAGTGGATTTTATAGCAAACTCCTGTGCTGTAATTCCACCCTGGCAAATCTCTTTAGCATGTAGTTAACAATGACATGAGATGCACTAAGACTTGAGTTTGTCCAGGGTTATTGTTTGTTTGTTTGTTTGAATACTGTGAACCTCTTACTTGTGTACCATAAAATTTATACGTGTGTAAAATCTACTCCTCAAAAAAGTAGGAAACTTGATGACTTTGTTCTTAACGTCCTTGCCCACCCCCCTCCAGCCCAAAAAAAGCTTCTAGATGAAGAGTCTTTCTCATTGGGTTCACAGATTTCAAACTCAGTTCACTTTTAATTACTTTCCTGTGAAGCAATGCCAAAGTAGGAAGTTCAAGAAGTCTTTATAATAAATTCACTGTTATTCAGTTCTGCATTAGTGGAGTTTAAATGACTTTCACGTTCTGCCTGCAAACTGAAAACTGAGACCTCCAATGTGAATGGCAACTGTTCAGTCCTCACACAAACTCATCTGCAGCCGCAGAGTTCAGACTGGACAGGTACTCTCAGTGGGTACCAAATATTCTTTAATTTTTTACCCAATGATATTGGCTTTGTGGCATAATAAAGTGGGTTGCTCTTAGAGTTGGTTCTAAACTGGGAGTCTTCTTTTTTATCTTCCACCTTCAGCTCAAGTGTGCTCACATTTTTTGATGACTTGCAGTGATCTATCTACTTTTCATGTTTAGTGTGGAAGAGCTAAGTGACTCCCACATGAGCAACATAAACCTCTTTTATGTTTCTGTAGAGAAAATGAATCACACAGCACTCCAAAGAGCATTTTGTTTTTTAAAGTCTTCTGCTTTTTAGGATAAGACATTAAAATATCACGTTGAAAAGAATTACAAAGATCTTAGCAAAAACCAACGGATTGCAGATTGCATCTCCAGAAAAGATGTGAAATCAGGGTTCCTTCACCCTTCTAAAAACGTTATATAGTAAGTAACCTGTGGTGCAGCATTTTTTTCTTATGTTCCTATCCACTTCTAGCCTGAGTGTGCCAGATTACTATTATATATCATGTTATTCTGGTTTGTACCAAACAACTCTTAATTACTTCCACATAAATTTAGGCACACGTACTCCAAAAGCCATCACTTGTTTCTGATACTCCCGCAGCACCCGTGCAGGCTCCCCAGCTCTGGAGCCTGGGGAGGAGGTAACTGTGGTGGTGGGGAGCAGACACAAGCCACCTCAAGGGATACCTTTCCTCCTGGTTCAACTCCCTGGGTGACAGCCTGAGGCCATGAGCTGAACCCCGGGAACCCCAGCCGGTGCCTACCTCAGCCAGCCGCTGCAGAGGGGAGCTGAGGGCAGGCAGGCCCGGCGCCCCGGCACGCTTATTTTCTTCCGCCTGCGTGTGCGGATGCCAACCCCGGCATCCATAAAACTGGGTTACATCAAACAGACCAACCGCCATCATCTCCCTGTTATTACCCCCGACACAAGTCCCGACAAAAGGCTGCTGCCAAGGCCTCTGCTGACAGCCCGAACAATAGCGGCCACAAAGGCCTTTTCTGCCTGCGCAGATGACATAAATCTGATGCTATAACGCCAGCACGACTTCAGCTTGCTCCTTATTTATTTATTTAATAAGCTACTGTCATCCATCTCGGGAAGGTGGCTTCCAAACTCCAAATTAATCAAGCCACTGAATGTGAATTTCCATATTGCTCTGCCAAAGGTCTTCTCCACATCAATTGCCGGGAGAAGGCCCCTGTTGTGCTTTGGTGTATTGTGTGCGGTGCTACTGCTGCTGCTAAAAGCCACTCTGTTTTTAATAAACATGCATTGTTCTTTTTGTAGTAAATCCAGGAAATAATACCCAACTGGGAGTTTGGGTGCAGGCTTTTTTGTAGCATGAGCAGAGCAATGGATGCATTTTCATGTCTGTTTGTGCTGTGAAGGCTCCATTTGTTACTGCTTGGAAGGTATTTTATTTTTCAAAAATATAAATTAAGCCAATATTGGGGTAATTCTTTCTTGTTTATCTTGGGGAACCCCAAGCTGAGGTCACTGATCCTGCATTTCTGTGTCAGCTATGTCATTTTGCCAAATGGGAGGTTCAGTTTCAGGTGCCCTGTGCTCGGCCATTCACCTGACTGCCAGAGAGGAATTTTCTGGAGCACTCTGTGTGAATTATATTGGCACTACTGAATTCAATGAAATAAAAAAGTCACTGATTTAACAGACCAGGAATTTTGTTAGTGTGCCTTCTAAAATTCTTTAGTCAACTACATATAAGGTCTCAAGCCCACATAAGTTACCTGTTTCCTTTTGGAAACCTGTGGAGAAAGAGGCATCTCCCCATGGGACAGTTCATCACTGCTGTCTCAAGGATGGGCTGAACTACCTTCTTAAGTAAAATCACGATTTATCTCTCTTTAGTTAGTACACTCCTGCCACCCTGGGTTGTACAAGCTCTACCAACTTTCCTGCTGGCAGAGGGGACAAGCATAAGCGTGGCAGCCCCAGATGGCAGGAGCAAAACAAGAAGGGTGGCTCCCAGGTGAGGCGGTAACTGGAGGGACTTGCTGTTCACGTGGCTGCACCACAGCCCCATGGACAGGTTTGTTTCACAATCCAGACACTAGAAAAATGCTCCTCTGTAGCCTAACAGGAAAGGAAAACAAGAGACGGGTCAACATCACCACGAGAGCAGAAGGGAGATTGGTAGGTCTCTTTCATCTGCTCTATTTGAGCATATATGTGATGCTTTCCAGGACTTACAGACATAAAACAGGACTTATTTCCCCCTCAACAGGTTATTTCAATTCATAAAGATGGGAGGAAGTCTTCTTTCAAATATTTTTTATTTAAAAATATTTACAGGGAGTTTTCACTAGAAACTGAAGCTGAAGCCCCACATTTTTTTTTAATGATGGATGAAACGAAGTATGCAAAAGGCTTTAAATAGTGCAATTAAAAATTCCTTCTCCACTCGGTCAGCTTCCCCATTAGCCCAAAATTTTAGTAGTGTTTTCCAGAAAAAAAAATAAAATTCTCTGAATAGTTGTATTGCAAGACAACAAAACAGAATAGAGACAGCACTCATAATATGAGTAGAGTTTGATAGACAGTAAAATCTACCAGTGAACCAAGAGATGAGACAATTAGAGATACATTTACAGTGTTTTAAACATTCCTATTCCATGAAATAGCAAGGTAATTTGTAAACCTGATAGTTTTACTTGACTAAACTTTTCACTCCAGAAATACTACAGCTTCACTCAGGCTGGAGTCACAAATGCTGAGAAAGGACACTAATAGATGGCATGTTTCATATTTCAGTAACATCTTCTCTCTAGAAAAACCTCAAACCCAATGGAAAACATCAAGTTAAGCTTCACAGCATATCTCCAATGAAAAGTAATATTTTTCTAATGAGAGTTAATTATTTTCAGTCTGTGAAGGAGCTACCCAGCAGCTGCTGCCCAGAGCAAGAGCTGGGATACTCATGCTAAGCTCAGGCTCAGGAGGCTGAAACACATGACAACTCACAGGAGGGATTTTTACAACCAAGTAATACTACACCTATGGTTATCCCTGCAAATGGGCCGTTTGGTTTCCAAGAAAAGAAAATAGATGAGAGCAGAAACTACAAAGATGCCTGAATTTACAAAAGTGAGCAGGTCTGGGGAGGAACCACCTGTGCTTTCAGGACCAGTTTTGCTTTTTATCCTATGAGTTTTCTAAGGGAAGAAGCAGCCCTTCTGTGAAAGCAGAAGCAATGGGAACTGCCCAGAAACCTGTGACACCAGACAATAAAAAGTGGTTGAGTAAACCTGAATGGTGGGTCTGGAGGACGCTTATCCATCTCCAGGCAATTCCATGCAGGAGAAAATGTCTGAGTTGGAAAATCACACTGCAGGACTTGGAACACGTAATGAGTGAAATGCTCACGTAATGAGTGCTCTCCAAAGAAAGGAGAGCACCTCAGCTTGAAATTACAAACACACCACCTTGTGCTTTTTAACATCATCCAATGGTCTCGAGACAGACAAATCAAAATGTTAACAATAAGCAAAAGCAAAAAACACCTCCACAAACTCCTATGTGAGAAAATGATTTTTTGCCCATTTCAGCATCTAAGTAACTATTTAACGTACACTTGTGACACGATATTGAAGACAACCTTAAAAATATGTGCCTGAAAATATATTATAAATAGCTCTGTTCCTAAGTAATGTACTAAAATTTAAGGAAAAAAAGAGAATTGTTAATTAATACTGCTCACTGTGTTACAACCTAACTGATGAAGGGAAATGCATTCAGACTTCTAAAATGCCTGTCTCCAAGACCATCAGGGTTAGTTTCTGAGTGGCACGTTTTAAAAACATTTAATCAGTGATCTGAATATGTGTCAACACTTTCTGGTAGCGTGCTATAAAATGTGAACCTTGTCAACAGAAACATAAAAAGGCGACACACTTGGGACACAGAGCTTTTATGCTGACACACTGTAATAATATAATTTTAAAATTTATCATCTGTTTAGCCACAAGCAACAATTAATCTTTTTGACTAATCGCACAGTGTTTTAAATAACACCTCCAAAAGAAAAAAAACCAAACACGTTCCATTTTTACCTTCCTTGTCTTCACAACTGTGTTGCTTTCAAAACCTTATGAAGCAACACGCAATAAATTTCACAATAGGATAAAAATGTTAACAAATAATTTGTTTCCCCCTCTTCAGTTAATAAAATTACTTAACATTGAGCCTGCAAGCGAAAAGAAAACCCCAGGAGTAATGCAAGCATCAGCGGGTTCAGTTCTGTCGCGGTTCTGTCGCATTAAGTGACATTTTATTCCCAAATCACTTAACCTTTGACTTTTATAACTAAACATACAGACCTTGAATTGTTACTGTGGATGGGAACAGCAAGCGACACTGCTGCCAGGCATTGAAGCCAAGTGCCCCACAGTAGAGGGTGGCTACAGGATGGAAGTAATTGGGCTCATAAGAACCCAAGTTTCACTCCTTGTCACCTGGAAAAGGAGGCAGAAAGGGAAACAGGAGAAGGGGAGATGTTTCTGCTAACGAAAACCCCTCTGCTGAGCACCACCAGATACATCTCCCTAGGGACCCTAGGCTGGTGTTTTTACAGCATTCCCACAAGTGATGCGCATGTCAGGTAAAGAAGGGGTTAATAATCAGGCAGAAGTGGGAAAAAGCACTTTATAATTAAAAGCTAAATCTTGAACCCAGCTGGAGCTGGATGAGGGACGGGAGGGAGGGACCTGGCAGCTGCCCTCCTCCATCCACCCACTTGAGACCATGCTGCGGATGGAGAGGGAAATTAAAAGGTTTTCCAGAACAAAAGCGATGGTCACAAATGTTGGATGCAGCAACTGACCATGATCCCATCAAAGGTTTCTGAGCCAAAATGAACATCAATTTTGTAATGTGAGTGGAGGGGGGCTTTTGGAGTAGCAAGGTAAAAGCAAGAGTGGCAAACACCAGCTGTACCTTGGCACCTTGGGAGGGAGGGTAGGAGCCTTGCAGGGAGCTGCAGCATGGTTTTCTGCAGGAACTTCTAGAAGCTCTATTACTTAGCATTTTTACTATTGACAAGGCACGTACAGGTAAGCCCCAAAGCCCAACTCTGCGTCTGACTTGTGCACTTGGAACTTCCATGTTTTTTGCCAAAATATGTCGGAATAACGTCAAACCATATAGATAACTTCGGAGGTTTTTTGCGCAACAAAAGCATCACAGATCGTCCTACAAGTATGTTCATGTAAGCATTTTCTGATTAATAGCCATCTCCAAGACCCTGACTGCCTCCTTCTGGGTGCAGAGGAGCAGGTCACTGAATATGACCCCACGGCTGGACAAATGCAGTTGCATTTGAGAGCTTTGTTTTTCTTTATAAAACTATCTCGATGGCAGAGTACTTTAAATTGTATGTATAGAGACTAAGAAAGCTTCTGACTAAACACACAATCACAGAAATACTTCCTTCAGCCCACTGGCTGAAGACTTTGTCCTGTGCAGCTCTCGTCCACGTGAGAGATTTTGTTGGTGTGACGTATGGTCATGAGAATGCCAGGGAGGAACCTGACTGCCAAAATTAATAAGATACTAAGCCAGTCATGACAGGATTTAGTTTCCAGGTACGGTCCTTGTCAACTTACTGTTAATGATTTTTTTATTAACACAGTAGAAAAAAAATTAAAATCTTCTAGGTTAAATATGGAGCAGTTCCCACCTTACTTTAATTTTAAAGGACAGTTGTATTTGCTTCTCCTGAGAGTGTAATTGCAGGTATCCATCAGCTGGAGAACAGTGGACTCCAAACATGAAAATCATGTATGAAAATCATCCCTCAAAAAGTTAGAAAATTAGATATTAATTACTTATGACTGATGTTTCTTTAGAGAATGGATTATTTTCCCAAATAGCAAATATTTGGTCTAACACAAGAGGGCTTGCTCTGTCATTACAGATTCTTTACACTGGCTAAAAGTATGTTAAACTTGTATCTTGAATTAATGCCTACTTCGGAAGTCTGAGAACTGGCAAACCAATCCTGAGCTGTACCCATTATTAGAAAAGGTAGTGATGGTCAGTCAAAGAAACTAACTATTAAAATCTGTTTAATGAGGGGGAGCTTTTCATGGCATGGATCACGTATTCTTGCAATGCACTCTTCAGTTTACAGCATGCTCTTAATTAGTTGTAGCATCATCCACAGGAGCTACATTTTAAAAGGCAGACATATAGGTAAGGGAATCAGAAAACAGAAATGGAACAGAAAACACAGCAAATATAAATGTGATGAATGACACATTAACAGAATTGTTGTGAGATGGACAGGCGGATGGACGGATGGATGGATGGATGAGTAATGACATTTTGCCCCCTCATTTTGAGGCTGAAACATCAAAATACTGCTGCCATCTGTTGTGCTTGCAGATACCCTCAAGTCTCACTACTAGAAAAGATAGTGTTCAGCTGCAGCTGTGAAAACTATGCAGGGCAAGTTGACCATTTGCAACAAATAACTTCAACAGAGTTGGCCCGGACCATAGGAAGTCATTTGTTCCTCATCTCAAGATGGCATTTTCCAGTTACTTTACAAATCGCAGAAGCATGATAAGACTTCTGCAGAGCAGTGACTAATGTAAAAACAAATACAATTCTACTATAACAAGGAAGGTGTTCACAAACTGCAGGAAGCAGTTTAAAATAAATTGATGTAGGTTTTGAATTGTCCACAAGTTGGGTTTAGCTTCCTTCCATTTACCTTTTACTGCATTAACATTTCTTTTGTGATGGCTGCTGCTGGGAACCTATTGTAAGTTTGGGCAATTAGGATTTTTGTTCCATCTGTCCCTCCCCTCAGTCAATACTGTAGCATCAAAAGAGGCCAATTCAGTGTAGGCTGGCTCCGCTCTAAAGCCAGCTAAAAGAGATGTTAGAATTCACTACTGCTCTGGGTGGAAAGGATAGGGGGGGAAAAGCTATAATCATAAAAATGCTGTTTCAGGCTTGTTGAGTTCTTAAAATAATCTGACTTAAACCTCCTACACAATGCTCACAAGTCAGAGCATGGTAATATACTTCAGTGTAGGCTGCCTCTCTCTCTCTAAATCCAAACTAAAATAGATGTTAGAAATCATTACTGCACTATGTCAAATATAGACTAGGACTGTAATCAGAGGGCTGCGGCTTCAGGTTTCAATGGTTCTTAAAATAATCAGCCTTAAACCTGCTGCAGGAATCAAAGCCTGGTCATTTATATTTTTGTAAGGCTGAGGATTCCATCACCTCAGGCTTCTCCCTGATAAAAAAGCAGCTTGCTCTTTTTTTTTTTTTTCCCCACTGAAATAACTTGTGCATGGCAGATATTGGCAGGTAGAATGACACTGGAAACTAGGTACTTCATTTTTGTCAGAAGGTTAACTCCATGTAGAGTCAGGGTATGACCTCAGAACAAAACTGAAGTGCCTCCTCTTCACTGTGTTTTTACCTGAGCTCAGCAGATGTATATTAGCTACCTGAACTCACAACTGCTTTGCAAAGTGAAGGCAATCCTTATATCCCACTACGAAGCACAGTGTTAAAGCAAGCAGCTTTACTCCTTTCCCAAACCATGAATTCCTAGTTTTCTCTTTTCATATATGCAATCCATGGTTTAACTGTTCAAATACAAATCGAAACAAAATAAGGAGAATGCATGTGATAGGGAGTTTACTCTTCTTCCAGTGGCCCAAGAGCTCCTTCTATGTGACCAACTAGTTTTTTCTCTCTCTAATCCCACCCTGCTTCTGACTCCTTATTTAATACAGGTTTTTCTGCAGGTGCAGATTAACCACAGCCGTATTTTCAAGTATAAGTACTTCTAACAGGTCACAAGTTATCTGTGATGCAGGCTATAGACATGAAAATAAGGTAATCTTCCTATTCTTTTGCAAATGCCCATGAAAGAATATGCTTAACATTGTGTAATAACATCCGGACCAGGGGTGGGAAGGGTGGGAAGGGGCAGGGAGTGCCTCTGATGCTCCTGCCACACTGATGCATTCAATAAAGCTAAATCCAGCCCATGAAAAAAAATGAGCACAAATAACCACACTCATAGAGGCATTTGCCTCTTCTCATTTTTGTTAACACTCAGTATGCTAACTGTGGCCTTGGGATTTATCAGCATTATAAAACATGGTATGCTGTCTTTTGTTCACCCTGACTTTCTGAGAGTCATAGACCTACATGACAACTTTTAAAAAATGCTAAATCTCAAGGCCATCTGCTAGCACAGAAAAGCCTGGAAATGTGGAAACCACACTGTTCAAAACCAGAATACTCTTAGCATTATTACCATACATGTTAAAACCTTGTGGGTTTTAATGTTTCAGGTGTAAATTCATTGAAACCTCATTCAGGGAGGGAATTAGAGACTCAAGTGCCCCAGCAGGCACAACACCAAAGCAAGGCAACTGGGTGAGGTTATAGCATCAGGTAGGACTAATGCTCAGTGCAATACACAGCTAACACTGCTCCAAGAAAACTTGCTTCCCAGCCATAATCAGTTTGTCATGGGACAGGGCTGGTCCACCTGTTGCAAGGTGTTCTTCCACAGTCAAACACTAAGTCTGAAGGCAAGGTAAGTCCCAAGACGCTATGGACTGGGGAAAGACCGGTGTCCTGGGAGATGGAGATGTCCAGGACACTCTCACCACCATCTGCAGTCAGAAATGACTTGGAAAAAATTCACATCGCACCTTCTTTGCCCTTAGCAAAGCACTGATGTTGGACTAATACTTTTTTTCTCCCAGTCCCTTCAGTTTATCCCAACCAGCTCAGCTTCTGCGTGCTCCCAGTTGAGTTAATCAGAATATATGCAGAGCAGAAGGCAGCATTAGAATAATGTTATTTATGGGACTGAAATACAGTGACTCCCAGGAAATCATTAAAATTGTAGAAGCAACCACAGTGGTAGTGGAAGAGGCTCCAGAGCAAGTGTTTGAGACAATCATGTTTGCCAGTAACTAGAGAGAGCTGTAAATTTTCCCCCAACTTATTATGCTCCTTTACTGACAGGCCAGCGCAGCTGAATGAAGGTGGTACAAAGCCTTCCAATGGTCACAGGCTTAGGAGGAAAATGGCTTATGGTTTACCCCAACTAGAGCAGGAAACCACGAGCCACAAACCCAAGGTTAAGTGTAAAACACATGAAACTATAAATTCAACTTTGGAGAAAGTATCAGAAGAGGCCCATCTCGTGGCAAGTGTGGTCACTGGATAAAGGGAAAAGATGGTCCTGAGCAAGTCTGCACCGGTTTCATGGCCTAGATCAAGCCATAGGCTGTCTGTTTGAAAGGGGGGAAAAGTAAGCTACTAAAGAGTTAATCCTAAACAAAAGGTTTCAAGTGCTAAGGAAAAGCAGCCACTGGTTATCCAAGTGACTTAAAGTACTTCAGGATATCTATGCCACATTAATCTTGCATGTGTACCTGTCACCTACTCTAGAAATAATTCCTTACAAAGAGATGTTAAGCTTGTCTCAGTAAGATAAAAGGTTTTAAGCTTTTCAAAATGTGGAGTTTTTCTGTGTGAGAGAAAGATGGAAAAGGATAGCGCTGAGTTAAGTAGCATCCACCCACATAAACCAAACAGGTCTGCATCAAATGAATTGTGCTATAAACCTTGGAATTTTACAAGCAAGTTTTATATTAAATCTTTAGAAACCCTTTGTGCTTATGGTTTCAGACAGAATATAAAAGTACCATATAAATATCAGCACAATATAGTAGGCAGCTGTTAGGTACTTTAACCATTCCCAATCAATTATAATAAACAGAGCAAGCACACTGAATTGCATCAGAGTGCCATGCAGTAACCCTCCACCTCCAACTTTTCCTTCCTGCCATTTAAAATTAACCTTGCAATAAATTACTTGTAAAATGACAGAATCTGGAACGTTCTGGAAGGTTTTTGGTAGGCTGGGATGGATAGAGAGACTAAAACAACTTTTTGAATAACACACAATATTAATGGCAGTAAGAGTCTTTCTATTTTTTTTTAACCAGCTGCAAACGAGCAGCAGAATAACCCCAACTATTCCATTCAAAGCAGAAGGGAACCCAAAATGTTGACCCTACAGAAATGCTGGGAAGCAGTGCCATCATGCCTAGCAGGTGAGATTTGCTTATTTGGCTAAAAGCAGACAGAACAAAAAGAAATGCAGCACATGGGAGACTTGGGAGATAAAATGGGGTGGCAGCAAAGCCTTCTCTTATGGCAAGGAAGGGAGCACAGCCTCCTGGAGTAGGCAGCACAGAAGGAAGGAAAGGTGGGAGACTCCTGGAAGGCAACCATGTGACTTGACAAATGGAAAGTCACTTCTGGAAGTGATGAACAGGCAAACAGCTTCTTACATGCAAACATCAACTGTCTGTCTCCTTTGCTTTCTCTTTACACACCTTTAACTCCATCCATTTGGACGTGCTAGTTGCTTCAGATGGGAGTAAAGCTGAGTATGTGGAAAACTCACAATCGAGAAGAACAACATCCTCTTTTGTGTGTGTGCTAAACGACTTTTATCCAAATATGCAGTGCTATTCCAATACTCAGAAAATCATCTAAATTATGCAAGGGTCACAGACAATTCTAATCGTGACTGCTCTCACTTGCACGCTGGATCTGGCTGTAGACATGGATGCTGACTGGTGGGGTCTGTGCCTGGATCACTCCTGAATCAGGCACATGGTGAATCCCACAGGCCTTGCTGAAATTACGTTTTTATTTACAGTATGCTCTGATATGTGAGGTGGGGAGGACAAAATCCGCTGTGTTTATTTACTATTTCCGCCCACACGCACACACTTACAGCTGGTATTTTTTTGGCACTTCAGTAGTCACACGTCTCCTAAAGTTATACTGATTTGAATTTAAATACTGTCAGTCAGAGCTATTCTTAACAATTTAGATTTTTTTCTATGTAATAGCTAATAGTTTTAAAACTCTCCTAAAAATGTGAGAATTTCATAAGCTTTGCTTTCATGCTTCAAAACTCTTAACTCTTAACTAAAAAACCTCTTAACTAAAAAAAAAAATTGGACAAACCACTATCTGCCTGAGGAGCAATTTACAGATATATTACAACAGTGTCAGATCAACCTATAGCAAACTGACAAAAAAGACTACTTTTTAATTACACATCCTATTAGTACTAGCATTAATATTAGCTGCATCATCAAACAAGATAAGTGTACTCAAAGTCCTGAAAATATTTTTACTTTCTGCAATAAGACTTCTAGACATACAAGCAACAACTGAATAGTATCATCCTATTCACTAGAGTACCTTAGACTTGGAAGAAAAAAAATCAAAAGACATTATGGAAAAAACATTTTCCTGTAGCTTCCCTCTCAGTAGGCTGGCTTTCCTTTAGCACTAGATTTTGGTTCCTAGCAAGAAGAGGATGGTCAAGCAGAAGAGAAACCAGTAACGCATCGATATTTAAAGATCTGGAAACTTGACCTTTTAATGATCCCAATTCAGCCAAGGAGAAGTTGAGGAAAATGCATTTAGAACCGAGGACAATACATAACATAAGGTGGAGGCTAACACAGACAATGACAATCAGAGCACTTTTGGGCCCAGGCAATACAGTGGCTGCTGAGCCCTATATTTCCATTTCAATGTGACAGGGTAAGAACATTGTACTGTCTCCCAAAAGACAGAATATGAGACAAAATTAAATATTTTATGGGACAAAAAGTCCTCCTGGAGGACCTTCCCTAGTTTGTCAGCAAGTCTATCCTCTCTTACAGCAATAAAACACAGTCTGCAAGGCTTCAAACCTGTGTTTTGGAGAATTATTTCTGATGTGGTGAATCATGATGTAAGCTTGAGGCAAGCAGGCCATCACAACAGATTTTACTGCTAAATACCTGTCACAGGCCTGTGTTCAACACTTGAATTCAAGTCAAAATTTCATATTCAAAAAACTAATATCTGTGATATGGCTCTCCTTTTACATCTATCTACCTGTTGTCTGAAACTCTGATATGTGCTTGAGTCACATTACTCTCAGGGACACAGTTTACTAAATTTACAAAATTAATAGTAGTGGATTTAGCAGTAACTTGTCTCTTTCCCCTGTAACATCCTCCTAGAAGGATGTCCTTTCCCCACTGGCAATTTTCTCACAACACAGCAAATGCCATCAACATAAAACCTCATTTCATAAGGCAGCTGTAAAGGGAGAGCTACACTGGAAAGCCTTCAATGACCTGTGTACTATTTCATTACCATCTGATCTATAATATAAAGAAACAATATATTTCCAAATTACAGTGTTTTAATAAAGTTATAAAATTAAACAGAGAAATAAAAATCTGAGCTTTTATGAAACCCCTAAAAGGCAAAGAAATGCTCAGAACAGTGGCAAATCTTTCTAGAAGCAAGCATATCCTCATCCAGCAGAATTTACAGTTGAATTCTGGTAATACATATGTTTTACAATGTACTAATATCTATATCTCTTGTGCTTCTCATTTTGCTGCCATTTTGCAGCAGAAGGATACCTACAACCCAAAATACTGTGACAATATATACAGCCAGCCTGTCACTTATATTTTGAAGACAATATGACACGAAAAGTTTCCACAGAGAATTTGAAACAGAGAGAAGCAGAATCAGTGGTTTCTAGTTTCCAGTTGCAAATAAAATTTTCTGGGAAAATTTACTTGAAAGCAGCCTTAAATGAAAATCTATATAATTAAGGGAAAGACCATTGCTTCAAACAGATTGACTGTCTTCAACAAATTTCTCTCTTTCTAGCTACTCAGATATGCTATATTTCCTAATTATCACCTTTTAAGGGCCATCTGGGCCCCATTCCTCACCATCAGGGGGCAATTCCATTTGCATTGTTCATAGGCTTAGTCATGATCAAGTAGTCTGGTGGTAAAGTTCATTAGAAATTAGAAGAAAAGCATTAAACCTCACACAGTAAACCAAGTAGCTGATACCTACATACCCACAGGAGAGATAAGCATTTAATGCATATTCTCACACGACTTAACAAGTCTTCAATGAGCATTTTTTTTTTCTAAACTGCTTAAAGAATTATTTGGACTGGTCCCTGACTAGGTACATAATGAAAATTCAATTCAGTCTCTGCATACTACAAAAAATTTCTCAATTAAAGAAAAATGAATAATAAAATAATAATCTATTAAATAAAATCATATTCTATTTACATCTGTAGGCCTGAAAAGTCTAATAAAGCTAATGTAATGATACTATTATTTCTTCTGTTTTTCAAATGTTTGCTATGTTTTGCAAGTCAAAGGCAAGATTTTTTTAGTAATTGAACTAAATATGCAAATACAGATGCACACTCATGCACTGTGTTGTTTAAAAATTTCAGAAACAAAATTTTACAGTAACCATATGAGAAGAGTTACTCACTATTGTCATGTAGCAATAAATATCACTATACATTTCCCAACAGATCAGTATAAACATGCATGGGGTAGCAGAGGAGAAAAACTGAGCAAGTGCTTGGCCTTGTGCCTGTATCTTATAGTATAGGTCAGACCATCACTATGGTCTTCTCAAAGGGTTTGAAAATGGTATTTAGAAAGAACCCAAGGAAGCTCAGAACATCTATGTCATATAAATGATGGACCCAAGGAAGTCAACACTATGACTTCCAAATGCAGCGCCCTGTTTCAAAACAGAAGGGCTGCAGAATTCCTCTTTGATACGGATTTTTTATCTCTGCAGTTTCTGCTTTGTCATTTTATATGCTGAAGCCTGTAGCTTCCAGGAGCTATATGCCCATATTAAAGATGAATTAACACTACTTTTACCACTGAAATCCCTGTTTAGTACTAGGGGAGATCCTGGTAAACTGTGCTGAGACTCACATAACAAAAATTTGGGAATTAAGGATATATTAGTCCGTGGACACTACCCGCTATCTTTCTATGTTACTTAATTCTGGAAGATTTTCAGTCAGCTTGAGAAAAACTGAAATGACCACATTAATGACGAAGCACCTGTTGCTACAAAATGTGATATGCTTTAACTTGGACACTATAAATATACTTTCCCAGCTGCATAAAAGTTGCTGTATTATTCAGGTAATGTGATGCATTATATGCATCTCACAATTTTTTGGTGAAAAGGTAAATGTCTGCATATCATTTGCCGTATCAAGAAGCTGTAGTCAGATATTAATGTCTAGATTTATCTTTTGAGTATTGTAGGCTGTGTCATATTGGTGATGAACTCAGGCCCCAATACGCTGGAGTAATTAATTTTGATTTTTCAGTGCTGCCTATGAAACAGATAGGATAGCTTTAAGTTTACTTCCTCAAGAACCTTATATGACAATACACCTCATCGGGTATTCTACTCATCTCTTGCAACTTGGAGGAGCCCTCTCAGAAGCTACATCTGTGAGCCGCTACTGTAGGGAGGAGCACATACCAGACAGTAGCACTGGTAGACAGCTCTGGTCCTTGCTTGTGAGGGCGTGGCAGGCCCAGGTAGGAATGTCAGTAGAAGGCTGTCCAGATGGCTACTGAACATTGCTGTGAAATGCAAAATTTGGAAGCTTTAAATCCTACTTTCTGATTTTGGGCAAGGTGAACAGAAGAGCTGATTTCTTGCCTCACATTGGTGTAAATCAAACTTCATAGACACATGTAGACAAATGTAGAGATATTTCAAAAAGAAACTGTATTAATTAGATCAGGCTTCTCTTCTGGGTGGTTGCTTTGCCTGTCAGTTCCTCTGGGAAGCACTGGTTCATCTTTCTTATTGACAGGAGCATGGCTGAGCTGAGAATTCCCAATCACCTGCCAGCACCATGGGTTACCAAGGGCTGATTTTGGTCCTGGGCTGAGAGAACGCAAAATAGTTTCAGGCACCTCAAACAAATGCTTACAGTATGGCCAGTCTGCAAGTGATGAGCTCAGAGTTTGCCAAACAGATGTTGCCATTTCACATTAAAAATATAGGTAATTTTCCAGCTTTTCCCAACAGCTGTGCCTTTTAGTAGAATAGCCTACACCTGCTTTTGAATAATTCTTTACTATTTTCACTGAACAGTAAAACTCCAGTAAAAATACAAGCCTTGAGTGGACCTATAAAGCCAGCAAATGCAGTAAATGTCACTGCCATGTCACAGAATTGCTTAACTACTTAACACTGCACAAGGAGTGTGTTTTCATAGTTGTGTTGAGTTTTAGCTACCTGGCTCCTACTGACTTTAATGGGAATCACACAGCTAAAACTCCATGCACCACTTTGATACTTCAAAGTAATTTTTCAGTCCCCTGGAGAAGGTCATAGAAATATTAAAAACTAAAGCATTCTCCAAGGATCTCAGATTAAAGACTTGCATCAGACTTTATAAAAGTGATTGGTCAAATATATAATATACTCTTAATGTTCTAGCTCCTGGTTTGTTTTCTTTAGAAAGAACCTTTGTGATGCTTTTCACAAAAGGCAATATAAAGCATAAAGAAGAGCTCAGCAAGGTATAACACGAAGACATACAGAAGAGCTACTTGATACATGTTTACAGTGGTAAAGAGTTACTTATGTTTTTGAATATGGTGATCAAATTCAGGGCAATTCTTAATTAAGACATTGTTGCAACTCTATACTATTTGATTGCAAGCAATACTATAACACAAATATTTTTATTCCCTTTCATATGTTCTCTGTTCTCTTTTGTCCCCATAATTTACAATGTGGCCATAAAACTCCATTTCCATATTTCTTTCCTAAAGTGGGGTTGACATAACTGCTCTTTCAGACCTCAGCATGCACCTCCCCTCCTCTGTAGATGGTTACTGGAAATACACAACCTTCTTTCTGCTTAGAGCTTTGATATCCTCATAAATCCATTAGATTTGCCACATTGAAGGCAAACTGTATCTACACTATCAGCTGTACAGACAGTGAGTGAAAGCACTAGGAAAGACGATGAAGTAAACATGAATTCAGGAAACTTGTACTGAATTTCACTTCATGTTTTTGAAGGCACAAGCAGCAACCAACATCATAAACCAATTGTTCGTTTGGTGGTGTTACCAAAAAAATGGTATTTATATACGAAATCATCTAGTAATATAATAACCTCAATAAAAATAAAAGTGCTTAAGAGAACATAGACAGCACAGTCACAAATCACCGAATGACACAGAATCATTTAGTTTGGAAAAGACCTCTGAGATCATTGAGTACAGTCTTTGACTCATCACCACCAAGTGGTGCCAAGTTCAGTCATTTCCTGAGCACCTCCAGGCATGGTGACTCCACCACCTCCCTGGGCACTCCATTCCAATGTTTAACAACTCTTTCTGCGAAGAACTTTCTCCTGATGTTCAACTTGAATCTCCCCTGACGCAGCATGAGGCCATTTCCTCTCGTCCTATTGCTAGTTGCCTGGGAGAAGAGGCCAACCCCCACCTGGCTACAACCTCCTTTCGGGTAGCTGTAGAGAGTGATAAAGTCACCCCTGAGCCTCCTTTTCTCCAGGCTAAACAACCGCAGCTCCCTCAGCTGCTTCTGATAGTACTTACTCTCTAGACCCTAGTCTTCCCTGGGTCCTGTCTTCATACTGAACTAAACATCTCATGTTTAAATTCCAAAGCTGAAAAGCAAAACTAGAAAAAAAAGCCAACGCACATAAAAACAATAAAGAACATTTTAAACATGCAGTGTCTACCATACACTGATGAAATATCTTCAGCCTTCCACCTAGAAGCAAACTGAGAAGCTCACTAGCCCCACCAATTCTCCCAAAATACTACATCCTGCATAAAACCACTGCCAAGGCATGTGGAATAAACCCATATTTATTACCAGATAACCCCAGCTATAACCTAAAAAGCATGAATCAGAAAAATATGAGCATGTGTAAATACACAGACAAACTTTGAAGTGGACAAGCATGCCCCTCTAATGCCTCCAAGCTATTACATACACAGATTTAAGGAGAAGAAGCATATACATGCAAGCAATGGTTTCTGTAGAACTGGAGGTTTTCTTTGTGTTTCTGTCATCCCTACGTAGAGTCGTCAAGTTACAGACCAATTAGGCTGAAATAACCTTGTGCTAAAGTCTTGAACACAAACCAAAGCACTGGGTTGATGCAAAGCAAGTGTTACCATCTTAACCAATTCACATGAAAAATGACTGTGGCAATATCATCACACTATAGGTATCCTAAAACAAAACAGGTCACATTTTGCTTTTTTTGTCACAGGAAAGGCAAATTGATGCATAATTAACAATTGGCCAATGCAAATTCTTTTACATCTTTTAATTGGTGTTAATTAGATTAGAAGTAAATTTTCTTTTATCTCAACACTCTAATGCGAACTAATCTTCTCAGCAGCATGTCAAAGTTTCCCTTTTAATTAAACTTTTCAGCTGGGAACTTCGGCAGCGCTCAGGCAGCAAAATATATAATTTAAGGCACATGAATTGTGCTAGGTTTTATGAATGGAACATCAAAAATTTAAAGCAATGATTAAAAAGGCTGAGCAGAAGGTCAGAAATCTGAATTTTGTGGAGGCAACAGTGAGCTTTTAAAGCCGCTTCAAGTATGTCGGCAGCACTCTCCAGCCACCCCTTCCACATTCAAATCCATCCTTTTACAAAGGAAAACTACCCCAAATGTAAAACATCTTCTGTGAATTAACTTCCCCCTTTCATACTACTTTCCCCCAAATATTGCAGCTCCTCTAGAATTGTTAACGTGCAGAATAAACCACAAAATACATTTAATATCTTTTATGGGAAGTTGACCTGAAATAAAATTTTATGTAGTTAAGGACTTTTGATAGTTCTTCATCCAACTTTTTTCTCTCTCTATGGGGCAACGGTGATTGAAACCTAATGTCTGCTGCACAAAAAGGCCATAAAATGTTTTATGCAGAAGTAAAACAGTAGCCATTAAGTTTTGCTATAATGTTTGAGTAGATATGCAGCATGAAAACATGATAAAAGAGCCATAAACTGATTGTGATCAAATGCAATTACAATGACTTCTCTCCAATGAATGACATGTACTAAATGCACTTACAGTTCCTTGCAAAATTACTTTGGGCAAAGGACCAAGAAAACACTATATCCTTTTTACGAACGGCAGCTTGCCAGGGAAATCGCAAACACACAAGCTTTAATATCTATGGCCAAAAAGCACTTGGGAACTCATTAGGAAAAGGTTAAAAAGATTCAGTTGTGAAAGACGGCTTTTTTTTGTGTGATTAGAGCAGCATCCTGGAGAGTCCAGCATTTGGGGTGTTAGGAAGAAGTGCTCCTGCAGAAAGGAGAGAGGAGTCCTAGGAAGGGTGGGTACCAAACTCATCATGCTTTGACTCCATGACAAAAGTATATTCCAGAAAAAAGGAATTGTTTTGCAGTTTTTTCCATTAAATTTTTTATCCTGTCCTGATAGAGGACAGGAGGTGAAAATGGCCAGATAGCCTAAAAACATATATTTTGCTAGGAATATAGATTTAAAATCAGATGAATCTGACAATTCTTTACTGTGAGAGTGGTGAGGTACTGGGACAGGTTGCCCAAAGAGGCTGTGGATGCCCCATCCCTGGAAGTGTTCAAGGCCAGGTTAGATGGGGTTTTGAGCAACTTGTTCTAGTGGAAGGTGTTCCTGCCCACGGCAGGGGGTAGAACTAAGGTCCCTTCCAACACAAACCATTCTGTGATTCTATGCGTCTATGAAGTACACTGTTTTTTAAAGGTGAATAAGAACCAAGATCTTGGGAGTTTCATCCTTTTGAGTGTGTTTTGGGATTTTGATCAGATAACCTAGTTTAACTTTCACTCATTTCTATATTTTGAGTAGTCAAATAAAACCCCTGGATTTCCTAAGGAGCACACTCCAAGGAGAAGACACAGTCAGCTGTCAGAAGGTGGTGAGAAGTGCCAGGTATTTCTGTGGCTAACAAGATTTAAGGAAGATGGTGCAAAGATATTCCAAGTAATCTCTGTTCCAAAGGCAAACATGCAATACTAATGTGGCAACAGCAGTAATTTCCGCAAGGGTGAAACTGCCCTGAAGTATTTTGAAAAGTGCAAACCAAGTAGCACTTTTTCTATAGTACCATCATTTTCTATGTCTTCCTGGAAATAAAGTGAATGGAAAACAGGACCAGAATTTAGGCCATTTTCTTTATACAGGAAAGACAACATAGAGTTAGAGCTACAGATGTAAATCTGCCTTTATTGGTATTTAATAAAGGCGGTGAAAAAAGCCACCAAACTATCATTTTCATTGTCTAAGAAAGTACAATTATTACATTTTAGGGGCACCTAGAAAGTGCAGAACTAATTGCTGATGCTTAGTAAAGGCACTAAATGGGCTACCAAAGCTATTATGATACCCAGGAACAAGGTGAGGAGACAACTGAACCTCCTTAGTGAAGGAATGAATTCCCACCACACCACCAGGATCCATTTTAATGAAAGCTTAAGATTTTATTATTTGATTTTATTTGATTTGATTAGTTTGATTTTATTAACAGCTTATAGAGTTTCTACCAAGATGAATTATTTATCAAAGGAAAAAAAAGAAAATAAATACTAACCAGGCTTCTTCTAATCTAACACTAGCAAAGCAGAGCAGTTAGGTTTTTTTATACTGGTACACAGGTTAAGGGTTTATCAGTCCTTTTTATATAAACTTCAGATTCATAACTTACATTAAAATTAACTGAACATTCAATGCTATATAAGGTGACATTGTAAGCAGCTCTTAGTATACAGTAGAGTAAAATCAGAAAGGACAGAAAAACTCCTTTCTAACTTAACTCTTAGCCTGTCTGAAAAATGTCATGCTAGACACCAATATCGCCACTAAAAGAGTGAAGAAACACACAGTAACTCAAACTCCCTCCCCAGAAAGAAATTAATCTCTCCTTCTAAAAACCAGAGCTCTCTCAGTCTTCTACTGCCTTATTAAATCATAAAGCACAAACAAACATCAAAGCATTGCTGCAACTTCATATAATTACTCTAAGACCTCCTAGACTGTGTTAGAAGATGGGAAGAAAATTTGGATGTGAAAGAGCTCTAGAAGCAATGCTGGGATACAGCACTGGGCTTCGGTGCCTCCCTGCTCAAAAGGTTTTTTTTAAAAAATCCTGTACATTAGATTTTTAATATTATCAATTTTGCAATAGTGACCACCAGTCAGTAATTACTAATGGTAACTAAATTCTACTGAAGTTTAACAAGGGAAATATCTACATGAAGATGTAGCACTCACGGAACAAAACCCTTCTACAGCAGTGTTAAATAACAGTACATTCAAAAATTGGAGCATTCATACTCCCTTCTCTAGGTTTTTAAGAAGAACCCAGATTTATCACTGCTAAACTTCTACTCCTTAGTGCAAATTGTTCTTGAGCATGAATTGGTCCTCAGCAGTGGTGTGCATAGTGGGTAAAACATGAAACAGTGCTGCTAACAGTTAAGACTGTACAAGGTATAAAGACTGTATGAAAAGGCATGACACAGCCTGACTCTGCCCGGTGTCCCCCAGTAATGAAAAGAGTTAGACATTTGCATTGCTGGTGTTAAACATACCACGAGCAATACAATTCCTTCACAGAGGGGATGGAAGTCCTAGAAACCCTGGTTGACTCTTGGTTGGAGGAAGCTCCCACTTCTCTGGGTTTTTGAAAGCCACACTTCCACCTGCACCAAATCTAAGTAACCAAATAAACAATATGCAGTAACATCCAAGAATAATCTTCAGGTGGTTGTCTGATGGTTCTTGGTCAAAGGAACAGCAGCAGCAGTTCAAGGATTTTGATGGACTATATTGATGTCCACTGTGAAGCTAGAGTTAGAGCTGCATGAACTATGCAGCATCAGCCCTTCCCTCATTTCCAAAACTGAGGAACTGATGGCAGCCTGCTGCAAGCATGAAAATTAATGTAAGTGTCGGACTTGCAAATAATATTTAAACTCCTCCAGAAAAATGGCCACTTAAAAAAACTCCCAAAATTGAGGAGAAGACTCAGAGAAACATCTGATTCCGAAGAATTACAGTAATCTATTAATTTAGTTCTCGAAACCTCTGTGAGTAAGCTCTGCTTCTTGACAAAAACCCTTCTGCTTTCTCTTACCAAATACCTGGCCATTATAATCTTGGCCATGCCCCTGGTGTCTGGATATAAAATCCTGAAAGGATAATGTTGGTACTTGTCATGCATCAAAAAACTCTTTTTTGATGTGAAATAGAAGATTTGGTGAAAATGAAGCTTATATGCAATAGTGAAAACTCCCCGTGGAAACTGTAAAAAGCCCATGTGCACCAAAATTCTGTTTTACTTATTGAAACTTTTTGCTCAGCCACTGCTGTGGGAAGGCGATACAAGGAGCCCCATGCTGCTACCTCCAACATAAAGTATTTTCTGGTGAGTCTCTTGCCACCCACTCAGCCCTCACCAAACTACCTACTCCAAAACAAAATGATCTTTGGCACACACGAGTAAATTGCTGCAGCACAGACATATCTGGACAGTAATTAATCACTTTGAATGCTCAATGTGTTTGGATATAAAATTAAGAAAGTCGGGTTGTTAAAAAATGACAGATTTAAGCACCATCTGGGCTCTGTGGCCACAGTGGCGCGAATTCCAAAGGAAGGCTTACCAGTGCATGATCCGAGAATCCCATCTGTCTCAGCTGAAACGAAACAAATAAATAAATAAACCGGCAGCCTCATTTACAAGGTTTTCCCAAGTTTCCCAATTTAAAAATCATCTTGCAACAGGAAAGAATATAAAATTAAAGGTATTACATCTTCAAAATGTGTCTTATGCCTTTTACATATATTTTAATGTATTATACCTCTATGGAAAAATCTCTATATAGGTATACCTATATAGATGACACATTTTGAGTTGAGACAGCATTTCCTACTAAAAGTATGTTTTCATAAAAATATAATGCTAGTAAAGAATCAGTGTGATAAGACTCTTCCATTGATTTGGGGAATTCAAAATTCCTTTCTGGCACCCACAAACTCTCTTAGCTCCTTCCCCAAGGCACTGCTCATTTACACCCACCCCATGCCAGCTCTGCCTGTGGATGAAATGCAGCCTCCTCGGTTCCCAAGAGACCTCCCTCTGGCCACCTCACTGCAAGGGCAGAAGCCACACAAACTAAAGTCACCTGCAACTAGTTAACCTGCAGGATTTCTTCAATAAAACTTGCCTGGCATGGGAAAGGGAAATAAATAAATCATTCAAGACAGATGAACACAGAATATGAACACAACTATTTGCCTCAGAAAAGCTTAGCCAGGTGGGGGTTAAGCACAGAGGTGAACCCCAGGAATACTCTGGTGTAGTTCCCAGGAGTCCGGTCCAAGTGCCTCTCTCCACCTGAATGAGCATCAGGCTGACTGAATGGACAATGTCTGGTTCTCAAGCACCTTTGTGCCCCAGCCCTCAGGACAGTGCTTTCTGTGTCAAGGAGCCTCTTTTTGCTTTGCAGGAAAGATGGGACTCTCCATCCTTGGCAACTTCTGCCCTTGGCATGTACCCCGACCCTCACATTATCTCAGCTCATATGTAGCTCACCCAAAGGAAGAGAAGCCACAAAATTGGCACCCATTGAAGCCACACTCTCTTCTCCTGCTCCAAAGCCAAGGCTCACTTTTCCTGCAGATAAGGGCAAAGGACAGATTGCCACAGACATCTGTGGGACTTTTCTGAGGTCTTGGGGAAGAGGCTTCTCCAAGGGGTTTGACTATGCCTCATCCTCTTCTCCAGCCAACAAGTGACCACCACCTCTCTTGCATAGCCACTTTTCACTAAAACTGAATCCTCCTTCTCATTCTGCCTACCTCCAGGAGCTTGAAGAAACTCCTCAGATGAATCAGCAGGAAATATGTCCAAAAAGTACTATTTAGTATTTTTAGACTTAAATAACAGATATCATTACACTGTATAATATTACAGCTTCTTTCAAATAGAGACATTTGTATGAAGGATTAATCCTGGAAAGATTTTTTTTCAGATTTTACCTTCAATAGATCTCTTTGCATTTGCAATATTGAATATGTGGGTACCTTTTTCATTAATAGTCTAATGCTGATTTGGCCCTGTTCTCATGCTTCAATTTCTGCCGAACAAATGAGAGTTATTTGGACCCAAATGGGTGAGCAAATAGGTAATATATTCTGTCACTTAAAACTGGTTTAAATCAATGGCATTAATTTTGTTTATTATTTCCTTTTTTTTTTTTAAATTTGTTGTGTAGTTTGTGGGGCTCTCCTTTCAGAAAACTCCTGCAAACTCCTGCAGGCATCACCGAGAACTCACTAAGACTATGATAAATATGAGGAGTTTCCATACAGCTCCATATACAAAACTGTTGCAGATTTTCCATAAAATCTTCGATAGGAATTTGCTACACATTACAAAGAATAGAAATAAAAAGGAGGAAATGTGATTATTCTTAAATCTTCTCTCAGGAGATGTCTAACAGAAAGATGATCTCTGCATAACCACAGAAATGAAGGAATCTGGAAAAATCACACACAAGAGCAAGCTTCTGTACAACAAAACGATGCCAGGGCCTGATGCTGGGAAGTAGCAGGGAGCAGCCGCTGCTCCATTGAAGCTGCTCCACGGGAAGGTCTCAGCACCTCTGATGGTTGGGCTCTGGGGCCCTGTAAAGGTGAGCTGGCAAGGACTGCCCTGCTACTCTGCACTCCTCCATTGCTGTTGATCTGCTACTGAAACAAATGACATTTACAGCCATAATAACAGAAGCACAGTGATTAATGGGAGGGCTATGCCCCAGGTGATGGGGATGGCTGATGGCTAGCGGGTGCAGAGGGTGACCAGCACAGCTCACCTTGACATTCCTATGCATCCTTCCCAGAAGGACTGCTTATCTGAGACCCTTTGAGAATCCCTGTTTTTGGAAGATGACAACAAATGCAAAGTACCGTCATAGTCATTGTAGTGCACAATTTCAGTCAGCAACAAATATTTTCTCAATAAACACTATTTATGAATTTTCTAGTAGACAGACAAAAGATGTTTTTGTTCTCTCAGCAGATGCTGCATAAAAATGAATATACATCCCAAAAATGGGCATCTATTTTTTCTCTACAAATAAACCAGCACATGCTTACAAATTTTTCTTTGTTTTATCAGTTTCATCAGCCTTAAAATAAGATGAAAATATATCTTTTTATCTGTAGAATTTTGAAGTGTTGTAAAACCCTTAGAGTGCAAAAATAGGCACAGAGCATTTCAAATAAGCTGAAAGAAAATATTTAATATTTTTACAATATGGTAAAGTAAGCTATACTATAAATAACATACATTTTATTTGTCTATAATTTAGTCTTTATCATCCTGGTTCTTTCTTTATTAAGACCATATATTGGGTTTTATATGTGGAAAGCTGGTACAAGTTTCCCTGTGAGAGAGTTTTTGTACCAGTTAGGTAAGAAAATAATGAACTCAATCCTCATCACTACACACCTTCTTGGGGACATGGTCCACAGAAAGGGTAAACATTTTCAGATTGTGTTGTGGTGGCGAGGGCAAGCTATGCTTGATGCCAATCAGAGTGGAGTCATATGGCCCATGGGCTACTGATCCATTTGCATTGCATTTGGTATCATCTTCTCCCTTTACAGAACAGCTGTGTAAACTGAAGGGAAGGGAAGAGAAGGGAAGGGAAGGCAGCAGGGATTTAGTCTGGGGTTTGAGGGGGTGAACACACATCAGAGGGGACAGAGGAAAGAAAGGCCAGGCAGTCCAGCTGCAGCTCTGACACTGGACAACAGGCATCCCTCTGCTAACCCCACGGAAAGCAAAAGCAAAGCATTTGGGCTGTGGGATGCACATGGGGACACAGCAGGAGCCAGCATTGGGAAGCCTGGGGAAAGCAAGGGAAGAGTGTAGCCTAGCCTGGCCAAATTATTTCAGAGAGGACACAGCCCAGTGGGCTGCCAGAGACAAAACCATTGCTCCAGATAGCAGGCTTTGGACACAGAGACTGCCTGGGTGCCCTAGTGCGCAGTTGCATCTCCAGCGGGCACGATCCCTATCCAGAGGGCAGCTGTGGGGCCAGGGAGCCAGAGTTGGGTGGGACAGACAATGCTGGGGCAGCCTGCAGAGCTGGCCGGGAGCACACGGGCCTGGATCCTCCGGAAAAAGGGATGCCATTTTCTACTTTGGGCGTGAGAATGTTTTGCAGCCCTTGAGTGAACTGTAACCTGTCTGTGCCTTGCAGTTTTTTGAGTGGTAAAAGGGCTTGAAGTGCACATCCGCCTGATAGTGCTCTGCACTTCCAGGAGAAATTGTAAATACTTGGAGATTCTTGGATGAAAGGATTAAAAATATAATTACCATAAAGGAAAACACATAAGAATTTTCCTTATGGGGAATGTCTCTTGCTTTACATAAATTTTCTATACAAATTAACTCGAAATGATTCTAGCCACGTTAAAAAAATTAGATCTCATTAAATGTTCGCTTTGCATTGAACACTGAAATTGGCTGGGTGACGTTTCTGAAGAGTTTGCATGCAAGAAGTAAAACTTGAGGGAGTAAAAGGCAAAATAAAAGTCGGTCCTTAGTGCTGAACCCAAATTATGGTGAAATCGAGTTAAACAACAGCATGTGTTGGTGCTAATTTCCACTCTCAGAGACAAATTATTTCTGAAATTCCTTGAACTCGCTGTGATTACCCAGCCGATGTTGGCTGCCTCAGAGCAGGCATGGCACCATTTTGGCGACGAACCTTTACAGAAGCGGCAAAGCCACCGAAATTATATGAAGATTAATAGAAATCTGAACCACGCTACATCTAAAATAAACAAAAGCTTTTGTAGCCGCGCTGAAAGGCCCATAAAAGTAAACTACAACCTCGGCAAAGCCTTTTAAACTGACAAAACAGGACGGCAGAGGTCAGGGAGGCAGGCGGGTCAGCAAAGCCCTGCCTGCAGGTTTGGGGGTTGCTCCGTGTCCCTCCTCAGTCGCTCGCACACATGGGGGCCTCCCCGGGGCCAGGGAGAAACCCCACCGCCGCTCCTCCCTCCGCCGAAGCAGGAACACTTGAACTGCCCTTCTGTCTCAACAAAACTTTAGTTTGCTGATTGGGCACGAAACAAAAGAAAGACAGCGGGACGCGATTTATAAGGGGGCAGGGTAGGCTGACATTCTATTGTACTCCAGAGGTATCCACAAGCTGTTAATTCCATTTTAACATTGTTAATAAGACTGTTAACACATCTGACTTTGTTTAGAGACTTTGAAAACATCAACAAACTAAAGAAAAAACAAAACAAAACAAAAAAATCAAGAACTCCACCCCCACTAGAAGTAAAATACGATCTTTTCAAACAGCATCAAACATCCAAACGTGACGATTCTGCGTGTTCGGACCTGGTACCGAGGAGGAAGGATGGCAGGGAGGCTCAGGGACATGTGTCCACATATTCTTCACCCTCTCGTTAGACTATTGAGCTATTCACATTTTCCAGGTTAAATTTAAAGGACTCGTTTCTAACACCACTGCCGTTTTGAGAAGGAGAGGGAATAAACCTGGACTCCCCCCTCCGTGCACACCTCCTCTCCCTCGCTCGCGCTTGCACGCAGGCAAATGTGCAGATTTAATCAGTGTGGAATGTTTTAAATGAATAATTGGGTCTGACAGATTTATTGCAGTTAATTTTGCAATAGAATGGAAAAATGTTTGGATCTCAGCCTTTAAAGTATTAGGAAAACAATTAATCCATCACATAACGGAAATTCCTGTATTACACCCTCATGTCCAATTAAATAATGTCAAGTAATCTTACATTGTAAAATGCTGAAATTGAAGCTCAACTCATTGAAGGGAATATGTTTTAATTTTTTTCAGGGACCTCGAAACAAAATTCATGTCAAATTAAAATCAGATGCTTCGATAAAAGTCTTTTTTGGTTTGTTTTATTTGGAGGGGAAGATTTTTTCAAGTAGAAAAAAAAATTCTAACAAAGAAAAAACCCCAGCCTTACTCAAAAAACAACGATTTCTCTTTTGCTCTTCAGTTTGTGCATCAAGAACGCTGCCTTAGCAAGGCAATCTCGAAGCAAATCAAAAGCTTTAGGATGAAGTCTGCAACCGCAGAAAAGAACTTTAAAAGCAGATAATCAGCACTTCTCTTTTCCAGCAGGCAGAGGGGCTGATTCCAGGGTACTTACTCAGACACAAATCTCCGAGACTTCAAGCCGTGTTTTGCTTGAATAATGTCCCGTAGGATCGAGTCCCCAGTTTAGGACCGACTGACAGCAAACTTCTGAGACTTAAAGTAAGCGGGATTCGTTTGTCTTTGTTTACATCCCAAAGCAGCTAATGCTGTAAAATTGCTTAATGTCACACTCCATCTCTTTTTTATTAAAAGTAAGGTAAAAGTAAAAAAAAAAAGCCTGCAAATCAAAGAACTTTTCCAGAATAACAAAACCACCGATTTACAAATGTCTTTCCTGCCCCTGAAATTTGAAACTTGGCAAATTCATCTCATTCGGCTGCTATACAAAAGGTCCCTGAAGCGTGTTACAGTAGAGACCCGCGAGCTTCCCAAATACTTTGGCTGTTTCTAAACTAGGGAATACGGGGTTGCGGTTTCAGGGCTCCCTCAGCTAGAACGAAATGAAAGCGGTGGTGAAATTTTAATATCGCGGAGGTTTAAGAGGAGTACGTCTGGCTGTTTTTACAGGGGGACTGCCGACGGTCCTGTGGCAGGCGAGGTAGGGAGCACAGGGACAAAAAGGGATTGGAGCACGTGTCACTACAGAAAGGCAGCAAAAAAAAGAAGTTGGAGGCACTGAAGAAGGAGTAAATAAAAAACATAAGGAAAGATTCTCCTTCTAGTATGTCAACGGGGAAAATAACAAACTGAAATCCTAGGTCGCATTTAAGGGCAATAAATACTGTGATGACTTGCTGGCACCTTCGTTAAGGCACTGTCGGCATGGCTGAACAGATGAAAATGGGGATTACACTGAATGAAAGAAGTGTAAGATTTGGCCACCACCGTTCAGTTTGTTTTTCCAAATACAACAGTGCGCTTATTTTGCTAGTTTCTTACAATCTTGATGTTCTGGATACCCACATTGCCGCCCAACTATTTCTGTTGCCATAACAACATCAGAAATTTGGTCCTCGATGCCCTTTTTAATAAAATAATTTTGGGACTTGGGAGCTTTCAAAGGCGGGACAGTTTCTCAATTTAGGCAGCTCACACCTTTCTCAAAAGGAACCTATTTGTTTCTGTTTCCCGGAAAAAAAAAAAAAAAAGAAAGAAAGAAAAGGTAATTTGAAAACGATGCCCCCTCCTTCCCCCCCTTGACTTTGGAAACAGGCCTGTTGCTATAAACAGTTTTTCTGGGGGACTTGGATTTTCAAGAAACAGGCAACCTACAGCAGCCAGGGGACCACCTCCTAAGGATTACTAAAAGGGGAGAAGTACCGTATATGCAGCCCAGGGTCTGAAATAAACAGCCAAGTTTTCACCACCTATCCACGGGATGTGTTTTAAGATCTTCAGAAATTAAATATACAACCAAAAACTACTAAGAAAGTGTAATAACTCTGTATATTTTGTATCCAGTCACTTGGGACATCCTCATCTCTCCCGCAAGGAGACTGGAGCTTTTTTGGGGGGCTACCCCTTGGCACGGCTAATTTTTTTTATTTATTTATTTATTTTTGGCTTTCTCAGATCAGCTCAGAATGAGTGGAATAAGAAAAAAACCGCAACCAAGCCTTGGCTCTTTACCATTAAATAAATTGGATTCCCAGCGCAAACAGCAAAACAATGGCCAAGAGGATGTGACTAACAAACGCCGAGGGAAGAGTCAAGCTGCCCCCTCTTTGCATATGCAGCCAAACAGAAGTCACTGGGGTTGGGATTTCCCCCCCCTTCTATTTAACATATCTGTGCATTTCAATAAGTTGAGAGAAACAATGCTCGGCTTTCAAAAGTTGCAAATTACTGGGAATACATTGCAAAATGTGGATAGCCCATAACATTAGAAGATGTTTTAAAGTATTTATCTTTGGGGGGTGGGGTGGGGTGGTGGTTTGGTTTGGTTTGGTTTGTTTTTTTTTCATAAGGAAAAGGAGAGAGAGAAATCATACCCTCCAGGAAAATAATCCTGGATTGCGAGGTAACTGTGCCCGTGAGATATGCAAGAAACTTCATGGGATAAAAATGGTTCTAGTTTATATTTTGTCAAAGAACAAATATTCATTTATCTCACTGGCTGGTCAAAGTCAGACAGGGAGTTCTCGCTCATGTGCATTGATGATCTTCAGCCAAAGGTAAGTATTTCTTGTCCTCGCTGCCGATGGCAGGCAGACACCTGCAAACCTGCACATCGAAAGGGAAAAAAATCCCTTTTTCGCTGTTACCAGTGGCATCTATAGCTGCTATAGAAAGCAGCAAGACGGGAATCGCGCCCTTCACGAGCAGCCGGTTTGGCAGCGCAAGTCGGAGGGAGCCCGTCATGCTCAGCAAAAGGGAGGGGAATCCTCTCCATGCGAGGAAAAGCTCGACAACCCCCTCGGCAAATAAAACAAAAAAACCCCCCAAACAAACAAACAATAACCCCCTCCCCCCAAAAAACAAAACAAAACAAAACAAACAACCCCAAAGAACAAAAACCAAAAGCAAACCATCCGACCCTTTAAACCCCTGATATGTCTACATGGAAATGGCTGTTTTCGGACACTCCGTGGGGCGGGGGTCGTCACCCTTCGCTTTGGGGTAACCCCCCCAACTCCGGGCGTCCGGCACCCCGGTCCCGCCGGGCCGGGAAAGCAGGGGCTGCGGTGACACCCTCCGGCCGCGCCGGGAAGTGCGGCTCCGGCCGCCAGTCTCGACGGGCAGCGGCCGGGCAGGGGTGCGGGCAGGGATTCAGGCAAGGAGGCAAGCAGGGATGCGGGCAGAAGTGCGGGCAGTGGCAGGCAGGAGTGTGGAGGGAGGCAGGCAGGGGTGTGGGCTGTGGCAGGCAGAGCGCTTGGAGGGGGTAGGGAAGGGGCGGGCAGAAATGTGGATCGGGCAGGCTGGGATTCGGGCAGGGTGCGGGCTGGGGCAGAGAGGAATGTGTGCAGGGGTGCGGGCAGGGGGCAGGCAGGAAAGCCATCAGCTCAGCATTCCTGGCTGGCTTTAGTTCTCCACAATTGTTCCCCCTTCCCTCCTAGTGGGGTGAGGAGGGAAGCAATCACTTCAAAGAGGACACTTTCTGTATGAGGCAAAGACAAGAGTTGTTGTGTCTCTCCATTACCCGGACTGTTATTATTATTAATATTTCAATACTCTCGTTCTTCTTCGTTCTTTTTGCTCTGTTCTTCTTTTTTTTTTTTTTTTGTCAGCTTGCTAATGAAGCTGTTGTTATTCCTGGGAAAGGAGAAGGGAACACGCAGTGAGGGAGGCGTGCTCACGGATAACTCCCTTTCCAATTTGTTTTCCCCTGAAAAAAATGGAAAATGTCTCCAGCAAAGGAATTGGCCAGCAGCAATCCCTGCATCCCCAGCTCCCATGCTCGGCCCGTGGGGCTCTGATGGCAGCAGGGCTCCGGGGTGAGCCTCTTCAGCCCCAGGCCAACCCACAGCACCTTCCAGCACCTTCTGTCTGAGGATTTTCAAAGGGCTGCACAAACATTAATTAATTATTCGTGCTCCATATCTGTGCAAACGGGGACCCGGGGATCCATTTTACAGATGGGGAACTGCTTGCACAAGGAGACTCAATGAGTCACTGTGGTTGAGACAGAAATTAAAATGCCAATTTTCTCATCTTTAAATATACAACCCATTGACCACTTCACCCTTCCAAGGGAAGGGGAGACACAGGCTAATGGGGAAATTATTCCCCATCTTGCATTCAGCTTAGAGACACACAAAACCTAACAGAGAGGCATAACAGGGAGCTCCCTCACATTCACGCCTGTTTGCACCAAGTCTTTTAACCCCAAATGCTTTTAACAGTCAAAACATCACCAAGAAAGAATTAAAAATCATTAGGAGGAGAGGAAAACTAATTCGAAAAATCTGGGCACGGTCATAACTGCTCAACTGAACCTTTAACCAGCTGAAGACCCAGTTTGGTAGAGAGAAAGGAGAGGGATGTCTCTGATATTAGGAACTACAAAGGAGGAGACTCTGGCATCAATACAGGCCAGAGTGTGGGAGACAGAGACAGAAGACAAATATTGATGGGAGCAGGGGGGGGTCACGGGGGTAGATGGGGACCAGATTTTCCAGGGCAACTGAAGATGCAAACAGGCACCTGGCAGGATTTTCAAAAGCAACTGAGCAAGATAGGTACCTAAATCCCACTGATTTCAGTGGATGGGAGGACGTCTAACCTGCTTATGCTCTTTTGAAAATCCCATTAAGTGCCAGCTGCATGTTTAGGAAACCAAACACAATTGAAAATTTATTGTAAGGCTTCAGGAATGATACATTTTAAGAGTAAACTGCTGTTGTGCTGATGTCAAGAGTTAAAAAAAAAAGCCAGATTCCTTCCCTGCCCCAAAAGAAATCTGCTGGTTAAGATATAGGGGAATATTTCTTTCAATTTAAAAAAATATTTTTGCATTTTCACACTTAGCCTTTCTCATTTCTAGCTCCTCTCTTTGTCTTCCATAATAAACCAACTGAAGTGAGTAGGGATTTAAGGCAGAAAACAAGTGACACTGCCAGGCTCTTGACACAAGTGAGCGTGTGGCAGTGCTGGGGGGGTGGACACAGAGAGGTGCTGGGGGGGGACAGGTAGTGCTGGGCTATGCAGCGAGGCAGCAGGGCTGCGAGGGACACTGCTGGGACAGCGATGTGTCACTGCAAATGTGGGGAGGCAGGAGACAACAGGCAGGCATAAGGGAGCAGGCTTTGCCACCATGCTCAAATGCAAAATGATGTGACTGAGGACACTGGGTCCCTTCACTTTGAGGGCATGCTTTGGGGCAACTCTGATAAAGCAGTATGTTAGCATAAAATAGCTGTATACTGCATGTACATTGTTAAGAATTTCAGTATTAATGATACATGGATTTTTTTTTTCTGAATCAGGGTGATTTTGCCAGCGTGGATTTTCCTGTAAATTCTGATGCTTTCATTTATATTTTTTTAGAAAACTGTTACATCAGGATTGTTGAGAGATTGCCAGACTTTCCCATGACTTCGCTTTAAATATTTAGGTAGCAGCTGTCTCTTGATCACTGACAAACTTTAAAATCCACAGAGTAAAATCTCAACAAACAATTGTGTAAAGACAGAGACTTTCAGAAAGGTTCTTCAAAAAACCCCCACTATTTCTAAAGCATTTTAATGCCACGAGCTAAACTGACACAGCAAACCCATTGTGTTTTCCACCAGTTTTGTTTTGCTCTATACAGCTGTGTTTTCACAGATGCAAAACCATGTGTCTTCAGCAAAAGGTCTACTCTTCCCTTCAGATGTGACTGAAGATCAAAGGTTCAAACACAGAAATACAAGCTCCTTTTCCCTTTGGAACATGTTTTTATTTTTTGCAGTGGCTCTAAACCAGAATTTCCATCTGTTGTCCTTGTGTAGTGTACAGGTTAACCTTACCAGCCAGGTTTGTGATGCTGTTATCTCAACCAAGAAGCACAGAGATTAATCGCTCTCGCATGTAGGCTCTGAACATCTCACTAAGCAGCAGAAGCAGGGCTGCCTCAGACAACCAGCCATCATTTCACAGAGGTGATGGCTTAAAGAGACTTGTTCCTTCATTTCCAACAGAAAATTTGGAATTTCCTGAATATTACATGACTACGATGGCATTTAGAATTCTCCAGCCCTAATCTCTGATGTAATAAATGTGTGTAATTCTTTTGGATTAAATGTCAGTGTCTCAGTTTACAGCACGAGACACTTAGGCCTATGGCATTTAGACAGTATCCCTTGACATTTTGTCTCTGCTTCTCCACCAAACTGGCTGCGAACAGTCTTGGAATTAATGTTTACATGGAATCATAGAATGGCTTGGGTTGAAAGGGACCTAAAAGCTCCTAGTTGGTTAGAAAGGACCCTGAATTGTTGCTGTTTCTGTGACTAGCTGTGACCAATTTATCTATGCTTCACAATACCGTAGTAACAAATAAATATATAAATAAAATAAAAAGCAAGTACTCGCGGCAGTGTGCCCCAGAAAATAGCATTAAAGCGATGGAAGGAGCTTCTGGGTTTAAGTAGCAACTTCGCCGGGGCGAGGCGGCTCCGCCGGGACAGCATTGCCATCTAGCGGCAACCCCCTGGCCCCGACGGGGCGCTGGGCCGGACCCACCCGTTCTGCCCGCGAACAGATCCTGCGGCCACCTCCCAGTTTCTCAGCCTCGAAAACAACCATGTGTTGTGAGAAGACAACCCTGAAGCTGCAGGTGCGGTGCGGGACAAGGTTAGTGCCCTGTCAGGAGTGAGCCCACCACTGCTGAGGAGCTGGAGCAACCACTGGCTTCCTCCCGTCACCGCACAGCTGTGCAGGTGTTTATAGCCCTGCCATGTCCTAATTCACACTATTCCAGGTGTGGGGCGCATACACGAGCCAACAGAGGGATCGGCATCACAGCTGCCAGCAGGCAGGGGTAGGAGATGGCAGTCGCGGCCCCTCTGTACTCCTGGCAGCACTCATCCTGAGTGGCTCCACGCCAGCAGGAGAAGCCACAGCTGGCATCACCCAGGCATGTGCTTTGCCCGCACGATCCATGTGCCACCTCTGGCTTTGTGCTCGCAGCGGATCGCCTGATCCCCGGTGTAAGTGCGGGCAGCTGGGTTGCTCAGCAGCTTCAACAAGCTGGGTAAATCCCTGGCCCCATGTAAAGCAGTGACAGCGCCATAATTTCATCCGCTGCAGAGACTCCTTGTGAGATGGAAATGTCAGCGGGCAAGCAGGCGTTGGGCCCACTACTAAGAAGCAGGGCTGGTGGGTGGCACAGCTGAGCAGCCCAGCCCCTCTGCAGGCACAAGGTGAAGGGCAGCCGTGGCATCGCACCAGCTATCCCTCATGGAACTCCAGGACCAGTCACATGGCTTGGGCAGCCTGCTGGGACAGGACAATCAGCATCAGAGCTGGCCCTTAGTTCCATTTGTGGCCCTGGCAGTTAGGATTGCTACCAGACGACAGATGCCTCTGCCCACGGTGATGGGAATCTTCTCCCAATTCCCCCTTATGCAGTGGCAGCTCCATGATAGCAGGATGCACATGAACCCCCTCTTCCCAAAGTACGCCTTCCCTGGAGCTGCCCAGCAAGTGCAAATCTGCACATTTTACAGGCCGCATTGAAGACCCATAAGGCTTTGGATTAGACTTGCTCAGTACTTTAATGAGTATTAAATTAGCTTTGGCAGCAGCAGAAACTCCCAAAAGCATGCTATGAAAATTACTCACTTTGTGAAAAACACACGGTGATGTTGTTATTTGGAGAAACCAGCACAATCATGGAAGAATAGCTCATCAGTAACTCTTCCTTTGGAAAAAGTCTCCAATGGGCACAGTAGGATTTAATTTCTACTTTTTATTGAAAAAAAAATCAACAGTTAATAGACTTTAGCATTGGCAAAGATAATTGCCAAGAACAGCTTTTGTGAAGTTCAGCTTTTCTTGTTTTCTTCTGCCTAAGTCCCTCTAAATATGCAGGGCAAAGACAGTGCCACAGTTCCAGAGCAGAAGAAGAGCAGAAATGAGTGTATGCTGAAGAAACAGATGGACACCTGTATTTTTGTCAGCAGATTTTCAAGTTTTTTTAAGTCCTTTAAAAAGCATTTTTGTAAAAATCAGGACTTATCACGATTTGCTAATATAAATCAAATCTTACAAGTCTTTCAGAAAAGACATTGCAAAAGGCAGGATCTTTTCTTACTCTGTACAGTTCTAGTTCTGGTTGGTTTTGCTCCTTACAGTAACAGCTGAAGTTGGTGATAATAGTAACTCCACAATGCACGGGGGGTACAAGTTCAGCATCATGTTTCCCCATGACTGTGTCAGAAAAGATTTTAGGTGTCGGCACATGACCACTACACAAATCAGAACGGTACAAGCCTACGTACTGCTGCTTCAGAATTTCATCGCCACTTACTGCTGCTTATGAACAACCTCCAAGAGTACTCTAAAGCCACTACTCACTAGAGCTGGTTGAATTTTTTTTTTGTTTTGTATTAAGAAAGAATTAATTAAAAAAAACCCAACCAAACAAAAAAACCCTCAAAAAACCACTCCAAAAAACCCACAAAAAAACCCCCCACCAAGAACACCGTCAAAGGTATTTTGCTATTCCAGTAAAAATTTGAAGGCAAAGAAATATAGGCACAGCCTGATCTACTGTTTTCATTTTACTGGTCCTCTATTTTCAAAAAGGCAAACTAGAAACAGGAAAAGAAGTGAAGGGTAAGAGGAAGCGAGAGCGAGGAAAGAAAGAAAAAAGAAACACCAAAAGAAAAATCATTAGTATTACTTCAAACAACAGAAATATCAAGAGGAAAAAAGTGTCCTTTTCCAAAACTCTGGATATTCTGCTTTAGGTTTTTCAACCAGCTCTAATGTTATCTAAAGAGGAGCTTAGTAGAGATGTAGCACATCAGTCAGAGGATGAATTTACTCTTCAGGAAGAATATGTAAAAAATAAACACTTTCATTACACTGGTAAGGTATCTGTTTCCACTGACTACCCATGTGGGAAGAAAGCCTACGCAGTTCAGTTGGGGAGAGGGAAAAGAGGGACATGAAATGCTTTCCAGGGAGCATCGTGCTAAGCAGGAGCCATAAAACCTCTGCCAGAAGGACACCTACTGCTTTCAGTGATTGAAAGCTGCTGGTAGATGCCCTCTTCTGAGCCTAACCTGGGATGGCATCAGCCTGGGGTTCTTGGGATCACCCATGGGCTGGATGCAATTGCTTCCACAACCATACTGGTGGGAAGGGGTTGCATGAGTGCCCCCAACCCCGTTATCCCCATTAGCGCGTATCAAACTTCTCCAAAGCAGACCTATGGGAGCAATCGCCGCTCCTGGACTGGCAGTGAGATGGGGAAGCAGCGCCACTCTCAGCCACCACGGCTGGCTTCAAAATGCACAACTATGACCCAGCTACCAGCTGCTATTTCAGAACATCAGTTCCAGTTAATAAGCTCAAGCTGAGGATTTCACTCCTAAGTTACTCTTTCGTGCAGCCCAAGCGCAGTTTTGCTTACTTTCTTTGCAATAATTAGAATTCAGCTGTGAATTCCCTTCTCTCACACAGATTAATTTTCATTTCAGTACCAATTAGTAAAGGCTCAACTTTAGGGAAACTGTTGCACCAAATGAAATTTTTCTATTTCTCCAATTCAAACAAAAAGTTTTACCGCCTCTTTGTAGTGAGAGCAACCTAGATCAGAGAAGTGACAACTCATCTTCACAAAGACAATAATGTGGAAGCCCACCATCTGAACACGAGGTTGTAATTCAACATGATTAAACATTTTTGCTGTAGAAAGATGTAAATGATTGTTACAATCATGACACCCGAGTTTTTCCACAATTGCAGATTTCTTGTGTGCTAATTTGTTAGTCCAATGTGCTGGTGTTCTAATAGCAGGGGTCCTGCATTAGCAATGTTGGTCTTTTTGTCAACAAAACCCTCAAACATCCACATTTAGTTAGCTCTGCACCTGAGCACTGGAGAGGGATATATGCCTGCCTACAGCTTGAATTTATTCTCCTAAATTTCTGGAATTTGCAACTTAAGCAGACTGGAAAAATAGTCATTTTTCTCCATGAACCCTGTAGAAAGTTTTGTTTCTCAAGTAATACAGCAACATCATTCTCCACATCCACCTTCCACCTTCCACATCGTGGAAGTGGGCTATCTACAGTAGGATCATGTTATGGCCTTAGTTGCCAGATAGTCCTCATTTTCAGTTGCACGCTCTTCTGCTGACAGCGGGGACAGGAACTGCCTGGGCTACATGTCCATTTCAGGCTGAAGTTCTCAGAACTTTACAGTAGTAACAGGAAATTTCAAAGAGTGAGGTTCTTTTGAATATTGGAATGACCAAGACCTTGAAGAATGTTCTTTTTCAAAGTACTTCTAACTTAGCAAGGAGTACTGGATGTCTTTTTTATTTTATATATGTCTTTGTCATGTTCATTAGATATCACCCAAACTTAGCCAATTTAGAAACCTCTGGAAAATTCCAGTTCACCATAGGCTGGGAAGATTTGTTTCATTTAAGAGGGTAGTAACCTAAATATTTTGCTGTGCTCCTTCCACTTGCAGCCCTTGGTCAGACCAGACTGTGCAGTACCCTGTCCCGTCAAGGGAACTCCATGGCACAGCTTGAGTACGCACCCCAAACCTCTAGCCCTGTGATGGTGACTGCCAGTAGTTCCGGGAAAATCTTGGAAGAAGGCATTTTGCTTATGTATTCCCCAAAACTTTCCCCCAAATGCTGAGCACTAAGAGGAACACTAGTACTGGCTCAGCAAGAAAGATGAAGTAAATGAGAAGCCTCAGATGGGGAATGGGACTGAAACAATGCACTGATGAAGAGAGAGGCAGTAGAAAGCATCACATCACCTGTGATGGCCCCTATGCACCTGGGCATCTTTAGTTGCAGAGATTTCCCCCCCCCACAAAAAACCCCTAAACAAACAAAAAAACCCCAAAAACCACCCCAAAAACCACCAAAAAAACCCCCAAACCAGAAAAAGTGTCATAGCACCACCAATTATAATTCAGTTGTTAGACAATAAATGGGACTCTGGCAGGGTGTGGCTCCTGTGATTTGCTCACAGTGGGGGATCATAAATTTTGATGAAATAATGCAGCAGAAAGTAGGCCTAAGGGCACTGCAATCCCCATTTTCCTTCCACGCCCTGCAGTCCTGTTCTCTGACCCCTGCTCTCATGCGGACAAGGCTCCTGTCTGCCTGCCCTGGCTGTGTGCTCGGGTAGCAGCATGGCACCCTCCCACCCCATGGACAGCGCCATGGACCAACAATGCTCTGGAGACAAAAGTGGCAGGGGCAGTGACTCAGTGACCTCAGGCCACACCAAGTAGACAGAATGCCTGTGCAGAGGACACTGCCAGTGTATCAGTGGCTAATATCTTGGTGCCATATGCATACCAGTAAGGGCAATATTGCAATACTACCTGCACCTTGGCCCTGTGACTCAGTGCTCTCCAGTTCACAAGCCACCCTGACAAACTATATGTAGTCCAGTATCATTTCAGGTTAAAATGTCCTCTTAGCAATCTGTAAAAACCTTACTAAAACACTACTGCAAAGACTACGAGGCAAACTAATAGAAAGTTAGGAAACAGCCAATTTAACTTTTCTGTGTAATCCAAATTCAGCCCTCAGGGCACACAGTTTATGAAACTGTCTTCAATAATATATTCCCGCAGAGATGTTTTATGGGACAGACCTTAATCATGAATGGATAAGGAAGATAATTGTCTGTAGGAACCTGAGAGGTTTTTTATTTGTCTGTGAGTTCATTTTAAGGCTTTTTAAGGTCTTGCCCTTACTGGTGGACACACTGCAGAAGTGCTGCTTGCTGGCATAGTTACATATTCACTGCTTCTGAGGGAGACGATACAAACAAAGCATGACCTTTAGGGCCAATCTACGAGACTCAACCAAAAACTACCTTCTTATTTTAACCAACACTTCATTAATACCAACTACTTTGATAACTAATTGGAGCAAGGATGGAAACTGGGTCTGCCCCCTACCAAGTGAATGCCTATATCTATTCATCTAGATAGAAAGTCACAGTTTAACTCATTACTAGTTAAAGCAGTGTTTTGGAAATATAGGCTTGAATCATCTCAAAAATAAGAATGAACTCATGCCATTGCTTCTTATCACAGTCCATTTTCTAAAGTAAGAGGACACTCCTGTCAACATCTTTGTTTCTGTCTTCTTCTGGAAGGGTCCTACCTAATTAAATCAAATTCCAAACTGCTTTTGGATGCAAGAATTTAGATAAGTGACTCTAATAAAGGGCTAGGAGCTCTGAATTTTGAACGGAAGACAGCACTCTCTTGAAACCCACAGTAAGGATACTAAATCCACGAAAAAGCTGTGATTTAAGGAATGGTATTCTGCAGTATTTCCCCTTGTCTAGGTTTAGGTGATTCCCTGCTCACTGTATCTTCTAAGCATTCCCACCTCTTCTCAAGTGAAGTCAACAGCCACGATGCTCTGTGGATCTCTTCAGAAGCTTCTATTGGCACAGAATTAAAATTATTTGAACATTCAAAAGTAAAAGGGTGCAAGTGAAGAGATCCCTACTTCCTTAACTGTAAGCTGACAACTAAGCACCTAAATTTATGGGACATTCACGACTCTCATCTCCCTATGCCTTAGCTCCCTATTTGTAAAACAGTAGTAATACCAGCCCTTTTCATCATGAGGGTTTTCTGAAGATAAATTAATTAATGTTTGCTAAGCATTCAGATATTTATAGCAATAAGTGCCATAGAAAAGCTCATGAGGAAATTAACAATTCTGTCTTCACAGCAGGGTTTCAATAGTGTGCAGTAAATAAGGCCTAGGGCTACACATTGAAAAATTAGGAGAAAACAAAATATTGAATAACTGCTCATTAACTCAGCATCGTCCATCCTGTTTGCTAACTGAGGCAGGGGTCCTGTGGAAAAACCTATGTATGATCCTGATTTTAAAAGACTGTGGTATGAAGCAAATGTATAAGGGGGCTGAACTTCAACTGCATCAGCTTTCTTAATTCTGACATTTCCCAGCTCCTGAATATTTTACTTTCCAGCCTTAATGAAGCTGCTTTGAGCTGTTGCAAGTCTTTGCAGTCTTGTCCTATAAGAAAAGACCTCTAAGAATGCTGTGTGCAGGGAGATACAGAGGCTGAAAGAATGCCAGAATCATAAAACAAAAAAATGTTAATAATATCAAAAGAGAACATCAGCAAAATTTTGCTCCAGTCTTTTAAAAGGCAACAAAATACTAGTGAATCAGTTTACATTTCATGACAGTAGTATGAAAACAATGGGAATTTCCAGAGGAAATGGGGTGAAAGAGAGTATTTACCCACTTAAACAAGATTTGGTCAACAACATTCAACATTGCAGCCTTCCATGCCATTTCTCTCTCCATCTCAACATTTGGATGTGAACTGGGAATTAAATGACTACAAAAACATTAGCTGTTAAAAATCAAGATTACTTTAAATAAAACATTGAGAGGATATTTAAAGCTTAACAATTCCTTATCTGCAATAGCCCAAGGAAAAGGCGAGCGGAATATTAAGGATATGTTACGAGCAGAGCAGGAACATTTGCGTGTGCAAGAGTGCCTCTGGGCAGCGGGAGGAGGACTGCACAAAATGGGCTGCCTGGAAGTATCCCTCCACGCAGTCTTTGTCAGAGAGGAGAGGAGGGTCTTTCTCTGTCTGTTGGACAGAGATCACTGAGCCTTAGCTGTGATCACCACAGCATCTAATGTGGCAATGGATTTATATGTGACATCATCATAGCTAGAACAAAAGAACGATTTTTTAAAATAAATTAAATATATAGTCTGAAAAAAAAAAGAGGAAATAAAATTACCAAACTAATGTATATTCACTTATTGGCAAAGTCTAATATGTTTTTATCAAACATTTAATCCCACTGTGGGTTTTTTTGTTCAAAAAAGAAAAGAGGTAGTTTAGCAAAAAAACCCAAACAACACCAAACCTAAGACTTAAGTTAAGCAATATCCATCAAAATGTTAGGTGCTGAGTTAGGTAGGAACACACATATCTTGTGAAAAGATAATAAAGTCTAAAATAGTGTGTGTAGTAATAAATTCAAAGCTGTGAAAAGAAGGGGCAAAGGGAAAACGGCATTTTTAATTTCTTTTCATGCCACTTAGGATCTACGTTCATTAACTAAGATTTTGTATTTTTAGGCTACCTTTTTCTTCTGCTAAAAAAAATGAAAGAAAAATGGTGGGGGAAGCATACTTGACATGACGGTAAAATGTCAGTTCTGCCAGAAACTCTTGCTTATTCTTTGAATGTTGGCTATCCTATCTATCTTGAATATACAAACCTATGGGTAAAAATCTCAAGGATACTTTTAAACTGTGCAGCACCAGAAATGTTTTAACACTTGCCTATTGAGGAAGTTTTTGCAGTGAAAAGTTTCTCTAGAGAGATTATTTACAATATTAATTTAAGGCCTTAATTTGTAATTTCTCCTCAAGAAAAAAAAAAATCCCATTGACTTCAGAGCAAGCTAATCGATTGCAAATGATGAGGGCAATGAAGACTCAAATTATACACTTTTGCAGGGATTGTATTTCTTTTATACTTTCTCTCCAGAATTATGCTAATCAAATACATAATAAAATGCCATTCATTAATTAACATATTTACTCATATTCCTCATTTAATAGTAGCTCTTAAAAATAATTCGGTATTAAATTCAAGATCCCAAGCACCTGATTCAGCGTCAGGTTGCATTGTGCTGAGCCACGCAATTCCTTGTATATACTAACAGTTGCAGGAGGAGTGAAAGTGTTGTGTTGTTCTTAGGTTTTCGGGTTTTTTCGTCACATTCAGTTTTTGTGGTGCAGCAGCCTTTAACTGGGCTTTGCAACTAAGGGGGAAATCCCAGATGGCATGAAGCCAAGGGGAATTTTGCATTGCCTTCAGCCAGCCTGTGATTTAATTTCCCTGAAAGCCTTTTTGCTTCAGACTGCATAGCTTTTAGCAGCATCAGACACTGGTTGACAACCACCAGACCACCACAAAAGACAATACGGCAAAAACAACGTTAAAGATTTGTTTGACTGGACTTCAGTCTTAACTGGTGTGATCGTCTGGCTTTTATCTGTTCCTCGCTCTGCTTTGTAAGGTCAGCTTGATGCTTTGCTGAGCTGCACCTGGAAATGTTTGCCATCAGCAGGAGAGACAGCTAAAAGTGAGACCTTCACAGCCACGGCTGCTTCCAGCACACCATTGTCTTGGGCTGGTGGTAAAGGAGCATCAGTGGCAAATAAATGCTGTTAACAGTGCAGCATGCAAGGGGAAAACTCGACTTGCTTCGCACTAGAATGCGTGCACACGCATCCCCGTGTACGCAGCCTGCTTGGTGCTCAGAAAATGGACAGACTGAGGAGCATCTGTGCTGGGGGGGATACGGAACAAATAAGTAATTGCTGTTTTTACTAAGTAAAGCAGAAAATTACAGCATATCAACAGCCAAGCGTGTTTGCTGCCTGGAAAGAACCATTTGTGTTCCAGTTTGGGCTTTTTTACTCCTCTGAAGTCTGCGCCTCAAAGCACATTAAAAACATTCTAATTATTATTGTGAGTTTATGTTCTCATATAAATATATATGGGGGATGAGAAGAAAGTAAAATAAATAAATTCAAGAAAATTTTCCGTATTATTAAAAGTGGAATCTGGTGGATGAAGCAGCTCTGAATTAGCACCTCAGAAAATGTCTAATTCTTTTCAGAGAGCATTTATTGTATTAAAAATCTGCCCTGGTTTATCAGAAAAGTGTGTGGCTACGTGTATGTTCTCTTAGCCACATTCAGCTCTGTTCAAAAAGACATCCACCAGAATAGCACTCTTTAGGGACAGTGTTTCAGGGTTGACAAGAACATTAAACCATATTATAATTATCTCTTCAATGAAAACACGGCTTTGTAGTGGAGGCAATGCACCATTCTCAAGGCGAGTGTTATTAGGCTGTATGTGTTTTCTTGGAAGGAGATTCATGGAAAGAAAAAAGCTTTATAATTTACTGCAAGGGAAAAAATACAGAGTACATGTCATGCATAGCAAAAGGGATTTTACAAAGAAGGCACTAAGTTGAGTGCCTCACTTATCTTTAAGAATGCTTCTACATAGTAAGAGTGGGGATCAGTTTAACACAAGCTACAATATAGATATAACACACACGTACAATTCTTTGTGACCATTCATATAGATAACTGCAAAAAAATTGTCTGTAAAGTAAGGTAAATATAAAGCAATTGCCTCCTATGCTGCAAATGGGCTCTGTCTCATTCTTTGAGAGGTGACTACTGAACACAATACATTCTTATGGCAGTTCAGATAACAAAATCTGTTATTCTTAATGTGAATACAAGGATTTTCTAACCTATCTTCCACACTTGAAATACTGTTTTCTCAAATTAATCTGGAAATTATAAAGTATGAGTTCTGAAACAGCAAGCTAACTTACAAACTGCACTAAGATTCCAACACATTCATAAATAACCATATTTAATATGCCTATCTGTACACATACTATCCACACATGCACATTTGGATTTATTTATTCACATTAAAAAAATGGATTAAAAATACTATGGATTTTTAATACTTTTGCAAACACCTACATTATTTTAAAACAGGAATTTTCTTCTTTGTGAATATAAGGTTGCAACTTTGTTTTCTTTAGTATACTGGCAAATGGATAGATTTAAATTCCTTAAACCAAAATGAACTAAAGGACAGAAATGAATTATGTTAACCTACAGTTACATATACCCTGAACACAGCAAACACTGACAATATTATGAAACTCATGTGCAAATGGAGAATTATAAAGCTGTGGCATTTCAGTTGTGTGCATGCAGGTCCAGGCACACGCAGGCGTAAACACAAAAGACAACAGCCCCACTAAACAGCTACCAAAAATATACCCAACTGGCCTAATACCAGACACAACTGCTCGAGTGTTCTTACAAAAAAAAAGTCAGAAACTCACCAAATCTTGGTTTTAAAAGCATGCTAGGTATCCAGAGAGAGAGCATTCGGAACAGTCAATTACTTTCACATTTTGTCCCAGGACTTTAAAAGTTAAAGGCATAGTTCTGCCAATTGTGAGATGCCCCATCCAGCACAGACCACCCACAACTACTGATTTTCCATCTGGTGAACAAAACAGACATCTCCCTAATTATTTTTAAAAAGGTTTTTTTTCCTAACATACTTTCTTTATTTGTCTGTGACCTGGAACTTAATGGAAAACCTGGTAGATGCCAACCTCATTTCTTGTAATGAAGCATCTTATTTTCCCTACTTTAAGCATGCTTATTTAAAGGCTATTTAATAGAAAGTTATTACCTAAACTGATCTTTGATAGGACCTAAATTAGTAAATAGTTTGAAATTAGAACAACTTTATATCAAACCCTAAATGTTCTAGTTAAATATTAACTGTTAAAAGTCCTTCCCTTAAACCATCATATTAAAACAGAAAGCAATGAGGTTTACAGTCTCATATGCTGGGTTCCCATATTGCCAGTGTCAAAATTTATGCCTTTTTTCAGCAATATGGTTGCCATTGCCAGCACCACACTTATAAATGCCAACTGTAATTAAAATCTGGCACCTTATACAAGCATTAAACATGCTTAACATGTTTAAAGATTTAAAAAAAAAATCTGTATTTTAAAATACTTTTTGCGGCATATGCAGGCTTAAAAAAAAGTTCTTCTTCTGCCAGTTTTAGAAACATCACATAAAAAAAAAAGGTCCAAGTTACTCTGAAAATTGGTCTGTGAAAACCTAAACACTGTGCTAATCTTTCACAGTGGATGCATCTGATGGCAAAACCTGGATTTTCACTTGAAGGGTACTACAAAGAAATAGAAATAGCATATTTAAAAATCTGGAGCCTGGAGAGACAAACAGAGCAGGTAACATGTAGCCTTTATCTCAGCATCCTTTATACTGGCTGTTACAGTTCAATAAACACATAAAGCCTCATCGCTGTCACGGTGAATGCCCAAGCAGGATTGTGGACCCCAGAGTCCAATGAGGGAGACTGCAGATCATGCAGAGAGGAACTGAGGCTGGGATGAACACACAGCCTGTTCATCTTAGTAGTTTTGGGGACGCAAACATGATCATCTATGTTCTTCATCCAAAGACACACCCGTCTTTGCTACATCCCTGTGCCTCCAGCAGTGAGCAGTGGGTTGGATGGTCAGTTAAGAGAAATCCTCTCCTGGGCTTGTCAACGAGAGAAGCAAGTGCTTAGCAGGAGGCTCCTGGAGACTCAGAACATACAGACAACACAAGTGCTACCTTGGGAAATAACCGTGAGGAGAATGGGGATCTGGTAAAACAGCACATTATACCCAGCAAAACTTTCAATCATAAATTCCTTTTCTACTTACTAATAGGTGACTTCTAAGTTACACAGCAGGTTACTTCAGCAGGTCAGCTGTTATATTTAACAGCTGTTAAATTTGTCTTATGGACCTGCTGAAGACGAGGAACCCAGGTTCATGAGAGCTTAAAACCTAAAGAAGCTACCCAAGCACACAGCAGCAGAAATACTACAGTGTTGGAGCACCCCAAGATTTGCTTCTTGGTCTGGCAGCCCTGCACCAAGCACTTGTCTCTACTATCCTGGCTGTTCATCCTGGCTAGGAGGAGAAGAAGAAGAGTCAGCCAGTCCCACTGTCAAGTAAACTGTTGGAGAAGGACCACCTCACGGAAACTCACCACCACTGTCAGACTCTTGTTTGTGGGGGAACTGCCAAACTGTCATTTTAAATAGTTAGCACAGAAAGCTGTGTTTTTTCTAAGCAATTTGATGAAAGGTTATGAATTGGCATTTACAGGAACAGCTTCCAACATGACCAGCAGATGGAGAAGAATCACGATGGTGTCTGTCTCAGTGTTTGAGACACCAAGGACCAACAGCAGCAGGACTCAGAATCTTTGTAGCAAAGACATAGTGACCGAGACACTCTCCACCCTGTCCTCCGTACTTCATTCTGCTGGTGCCTGAAGCAATGTTTTTCTCATGATCCTATCAGCAGAAGAGGTAATTAAATTTCATTGTGGGGTGTCCCATATACCAAATGTTTATGGACAGGATTGAAAATTGTATCTTCACATTTTCTTGACATCGCGCTCTTGGCTGAATTTCTGAATGCTTATGTTAAGCTTGCATTGATATTTATGTTCACTTGTACGTACCTCAGTTATTGATTACTTCCAGCAGAATTAAATCTTTCAAACTACTTATCTTAAAGATAATGAATTAAACTACAGAGTGGGAAACTTTGAGTTAAATAATTAATTTGAATCTTGTTTACCCATTTAAAGGTTTTAGTTATTTTCTTGGAGAAAGGTTAATTCTCAGTTTGTAACCACTGAAGTATGTTGCTTTGTAACTAAATATAGCTTTTACACTAAATTTGGCACTTCTTATTGCTAGCCAGAAGGACAGAGTAGTTCTGCTGCTATATATTTAAACTTTTCTATACCTCATTATACATTTTTTCAGATTAATTTTACTGTTTTCGTTAGAAAATCATGTATGGCAACATTTTTATTTACTAGTTGATCCCTTTGTGTTTACTTATGATTTATGTTTCTTTAGATGGAAACAAATGCAATTTAAAACGTAATGAGACAGTTTTTCACTTGCATAACACTATCTGAAAGAGGCTAGACTAAAAAAATTGTGATTAGATTTAAATTTGATCTATTAAAGTAACTCTGTATTAGCTAGAATTAGCACCAATCTAGTATTTTGTCTTAATATCCTTCAATATTATAGTGTTAGCAAATCTAATCCTCTCATAATTAGCTTTTATTCACAGATTGGTGTAGAAGAACAAGCTTTTCTGCTTCTTTCAACTCCCATTTGGTCACGTTTGAATAAATTAGTCATTTAACTCAGCTAATTGAATATATTGAAGAAAATATTCTCTTGGTACTTGCAGAGGAGGCTATTGATCTCAAAGGCCAACACAGTACTTCAAACACTTCGGGTTTCCAGAGTTTAGGCATTGACTTTCATCAGCTGAATGGTTTGATCCACATCCTGGAAGCACTGTTTCTATTTGGTTTGGGGGGGTGGTGGTTATGACTTAAACAGACTACAATAAGCTTAGGCCTTGGCATAATTTTAATAGACAAATTTTTAAGAAAAAATACACTCAGCATACATTCTGAAAACTGTTTTTCTTATTTATTTCTTGAGCACAAAGTTTTTGCCATCTCACCAACTCAGGGTTCAGCTCTTTGCTTATCATTTAGTTCCAGAATTATTTTTTTTAATTGAGGAATGTGCCAGCATTACCATTACTAGTGGCAGAAAGCAGCAACACCTACATCTCAAATATTTTATATAAAAATGCCAGAACATATATATTTTTATCAGTTGCAAAACAGGCTGGAAGTGGTCTGAAAAAGAAACTGGCAGTGTCTAAAGTGTTAAAAATCTTCAGTGTCTTTCTCTTCTAAACTAATTCCCTTCATGGTTGTTGAGTGAAGACATCCTGCAGACACCACACTCCACACTGCAGACCCCACCGTGCATTGCAACAGATCCATCAGGCAGGGGGTGAATATTCCAGTCTCTGAAGTCAAGGCCTCTCAACATATTTGCAGCCTACAGTACCAAAAAGGTCCAAACTGTTGCTGGTTTCCCCCAACAAGTTTACACTTGGTTCGAAACCATTTAATTTTGCCACTACCATTGCATAACGAATATGTCATTTTATACAGTCACAATAATAAACAATACAAAAAAAACAATAAACCATCACATCTTTTATTTTCATTTTTTATATTCTGACGTTCATCAGTTGTGTTTTAATGTTAATAAATCATTTTCCAGGCAAAAGTGGTCAAAGAAGTTGATTTTGAAAATCCAACAGCTGCCCAAAGAAATGCAGCCCTTTGACAGCATATTCCTTTCCTAGTTTATCTTGTTCAGTGGGCTGAGTTCCTGTGGGATGACATTCTGCTAATAAATAGATGATGACAGTGACATTAAAGACAAAGTTGACTTAACTGAGCTCTGTTATATAATTTCAGATATACTTAAAGAAAATCTATCATGACTGCATAAAGACAATTTTATTTTAGAAATTAAAAATCTGGAAATGCCAAGTCAGCTTTCTCACTTGGAACATGACTTTGTGCAATCACTCTGCCACTGTGTTTTCCTTTCCTTTTTTTTTTTTTTAAATTCCTAGGGTATAAGACATGGGTTTATCCATTCCAAATTACTGAATCTAGACAAGCTTTTCCCTATTTTAAGGTTCCCTATGGGAATGAAAAACAACTAGGAAATGCCACACCACTTTTTAGTAAGCAATTTTCATTTCTTTCCAACATTCATTTGAAGCAAGGCAAGAATTCTGGGCTTGAGAATGCTCATACAGGAAGGAAGGAGCACTGCTCCAGCTCTCTTTGTCAGAAAAAGTAAAGTATGTGGGTGGAAAGGAGCCCCTTTGATTTTTAGCCTTAGAACGCTCTATATCATCAAAAGCTCTGTACCTGCAGACAGAAGTGATCCAGTGCAACCAAACTTCTAGAGAGCTGAAGAGTTTATATGGACCCAGCCTTGCAGGGAGGAAAGAAACTTTTCCTCCTAAAATGAGACTCTTCCTCCTTAGGTAGGGAAAGGAAGGAGAAAGGCCATTTCAACCTGTAACCTCTCTGTAGAACACCACAGCCTTTACCCTAAACAGTGGGCACTGTTTAGCACACTATGCTTCATGTGTTTTGGGAGTAAGGAAGTAACTGGTGTAAACTGGTGAACAGACAGCACACATGTCAAATGGTCATCCACACTGAAAGACATGGATATACTTAAGGCATGACAAAAGTAAAGAAACACATGGCAAGAGAGCGTCTCTCAGATTGAAAGAGTACCATGACTGAGAAAATGCAGTTAACCAACAGCGAAAACAAAAGTGGGGGGGAAGAAACCCGGACGAGCAGAGATCAGCATCCTGGAGCAACCCACTGAAAGAGATGGAGATTTTTGGCATCCATCTGCCTTTTGCAGAGCAGTGATTGGCTTCACCAAAATTTGGCTGCCTGGCTTCCATACAGCATGTGAATGTACCTTGCACAACAGCCTGCTGGGCCGACAGGTATATAACAGCATATGAAAGAGGTCAAAAGAAATAAAATCCAGATAGAGATGACTTTCCCCTGGAAGATGAACTTTGTTGACACACCACCATTAACTTTCAGAACCTCATTCAAAAAATAACTACAGAAGATTCCCGCAAAGACAAAACTGCAATTCAAGGAAAGGATCAGTTTAGGAGGAAACCATAGAATTATGCTTTCTGGTAGGTGTGATATCTGAACAAGCCAGGCTAAACTAGATAAAATGCCATTCATTTTGAGACAACCTCTCTTGCAGCAGGCCAACCGCAGCAGGTTATCCTGTAGCACCAGAAACACCAGCGTCACAATGTGTAAGAAAACAAAGCCTCTGATTAAAAATGTCATTGCATATTTTCATTATTTATGGGTACTGTGAAACACGTATCTCAAGGAGTAAGTCAAAGTAGGGCACAAATAGAACACGTGTCTTTGGAAAATCATGTACTACCTCTTCTACACTGCTTCTCTGGTGAAGCCCTGGAAAAACTCAACCACGTGGGTCTTGGGCCAAGTTAGCACATCAGGAGAGAGCGCCATCCCATGCTGAGTTGTTTAATATGATGTCACACCTCTTTTTCTGTGAATGAAGCTAGAAAAATATTTATTTCATGTTTTGAAATCTGTCTGGAGGAGAGAAGGACTCAAGAGCAGCAGTCCCTGCTCAGAGCACCCTGTTTCATTTGACTGCGGTGGGTAAGTAGCAGTTTGTTTATTACTCAGTGGATGTTTGCTGGTTATGGTGAAACTACCAGAAAGGTCAAAAACGTGACTGTGTTTGCAAATTAAACTGCCTTCACAAACTCATGATTATTATTCATCTGCTCTAGGTTGAGACAGGGCTATGTGGAAAAAATCTTGGATTTCTGTTGTCACTGAAGCTGCTGTGTCATGAGCAGAAACCTCAGGCTGCAAGAGGCGGTGCCCAACTGCAAATTTTTACAAGCCCTAATTCTCACACTGTACCTAAAGTTTAAAAAACTGAAGATGAATTACATGTTTTGTTTTGCACAATGCCTTTTTGAATTACATCTACTTCCAATACTACTTTAAAGCTCTTTTCATAAAGTTACTGTTGTTCTCACAACTTAGAACACCAAGAATGATTAAAATCTGAATAAATCCCGTTTGTTATTTTCCATAATTTATCTATTTATCTAAACCCATGTGTTCCTTAGGAGAAATGCCAACACGTTCATTCCCTCCTGCCCAAGCAAAATAGAAACACTTTGTATTATATTACATTATATCATAAACTTTGGTAACCAGTATCTCCCTTCAGGAAAAACCACATGTGTTGCCCTCTGCCTTTAACAGGAACACATGGATTCCCACTGGCTGCCATTAAATTTCAGGTTTTAAAACTTGCAAACAAACATATGGTAGAAGTTAAAATTTTGCACTGCTGCTAAATTTGCTGTGTGTACTGCAAGACGATGGTCTGAAACAACCATGTTAACAGTTCAACATTTAAACAAAAATAAACAAATAATTAAAAAAAGCAGGGGGGTGGGAGGATTTTGAGTTTGTATTTTCTGTTACATCTCATTTCTCCTCGTTTAACTATCTGTTCATACTAAGAACATTGCAACCAGCCAAGAATTTAAGTGAATCATATCAGTGAGATAAATTTTGGGACACAAAGCAACAGGAGCCTTTTATTTCTGTTTCAAGCAGTAAAGTTGCTGCAGGGTGAGGTGGGAGCAGGCAGCAAAGCGAGGGGGGTGTGAAGGGAACTAGCCATTAACTTATCAGTTCCAGGCCCTGGCTTTCTAATTGACAACCTCAGGGCTACTTTCATCACTTGTCGACTTCAAACCCACACTCAATTTTTCCTTTAGATAATGATGCAACTATAACATAACGGTGTTTCTGACATATTGCAGCATGTAGCAGTAAGAAGATTTCCTCAGTAGCTTAGTTTAACAGGAAAGGAAGAAAAAACCCCAGCTGTTAAATGGTTTTCACATCTATCAACTTCTCAAAAAACCCCACTCAGTAAGAAAACAAATTTTATACTTCTAGTATGCCAAATACATTATTTGGTACTGACCCAGCCCAAAGCACCTTCAGTACTTTAGTACTGCTAGAGATTTAACAAAAGCCAGTGAATGTTTAAGGCAATAAGTCCACAAAGCATGCATTCATATATAAAGCCTAAATAAAAGAACCCACAAAACCTAGAAATGTATTACAAATTAGAGAACTTACATGAAAAATACCCCCAAAATGTCATTTAAAAATATACTGACAACATGCCATCTAGAAACTTTATGTCCTTTACAAAGAAAATACAGAAATAACAGGAATGCTACCATGAACACATCCCTACAGAAAGCCAGAAAACCCCAACTCCCGTTCTCCCACAGAAATCTGAGTGGTGACTGAAGGCAGCCAGGCCATTTACACGGAGCAAGGTACTCCGGTAAGTATATGCATCACATTTTGACCATAAATTAAAAAAAATACTAAATTTTGTCAAGGAACAGCACGTGCACAGGTAACAAAGCAACTGGTTCTAACATAAATGGCCACATAACTGCCTTTTAACAGTGGATATAAAGGTTTGAGTCCTGCAGTCAATCCTGCAAAGGTCCTAGGGTCATACTAAACTCAGTGCAGCATCTGGGATCCTGAGCACATCAATCCGGGTAACAAAAACAGCATCAGAAAATATCATGGAATAATACCAATACGCTTCTGAAGCATAGCCAGAGCTTCACCAGCTCCTATGCGATTGACATAAGGAGGGATGACAGGTTGGATACCACACTGTATAGCCAGATGCTGCTAAAATTGGTGTGCATAAGCACACAGGTATGGAACTAATACAGATTAATAAAGCAAAGATGCTACAGGCAGACTTGATGAGCAGTCAGCTCTTGTCTTCACTGGAATTTAGGCTTTGATGGCACAAATGGACACCCAAGTAACTTCAGTCACGGGATGTTAATGTGACCACAAACAGCTGGCTTACGTTGGCTGGACTAGGAGAGTTGAGCCCCAGCCATTTAAGATTACAGATACGGATACCTCATTCTGGGTAGAAATTGCTAGACTTTGGTCATAAACTTTAAAATCATGGCTCCAGCTCTTATTTGAGGAGTAACAGAGGAGCAGGTAAGGAAAGCGGTACCTGTTCTGAAAATGAACGCTGGGCTCAGTGCTTCCTTGAGCTGCCTTTCAGGCTTTCTAAGTCCATAAAGCTGCAGTATATTGTGAATTTTGCAGATTACACTGCTCATTTAGAGTTGTAACAATCACTTTTATGACTGGGTATGATGGTATATCACCCCTTTTATTTGAAGTGTTGCACATGCTGCTACTCATTCTCAAGCAAAGGTGGCAAGAGTTCTCCCTACAAAATGCCTGGCCTCTGTCAGGGGCAAAGGTCACCAGTTGCAAAATATTACTAAAAGGTCAGGAAAAACTTATTTTATCGCCAAATTAACAGCTCAGCAAAACAGTGGGCTATAGCAAGAAAGATAATAAGCCCAACAGCTGGGCAGTACGACTGATAAGGCTTTTACTGGTATCATTGCTCAGGATGTTTTGGGGTCATTTTGGACAAAAGAGATATCAACACAAGAAGTGTGAAAATCCAGGCTGTTCCATTAACTATTAGAGGCAGGTGTTTTTTCATTTTTTTAAACCAAATCCCTACCACCTTTGCAATTTTGCCACTCCAAAGCTGCAGCCAGCAGTACAAACCGGTTCCCTTTCAGGGTTTCAAGTATGGGTTTTACAAGCCTGTTTTGCCTTCCTGCAGGCACTTCGAGCTTATAAATGGCACCTTTCAGTGTCCTGAATTATGAAGGGCAACTAGTCCTGAATTCTCCTGTCGCTTAATGATCTCACATAAAATGAGGTCCACAAAACTTTTATTACCACTGCAGTTCAAATTTGCAGGTGAAGAACCACCAGGGAAAGGACGCGGACATCTTTTGCTTTCCTAATTTTCCAGGTGCAAGAAAGTTTCCCACTTGGGCTTCAACAATTAGTTAACTCTCAAAGCGAAGCCTGATCTAAATAAAAAGACTGCAGTATGTTACCCTGATAAGGACTGGGAAAATCCATGGGGAAACCACTTGAGAGCAACACACACTAGCATCAAATTTAGGTTCGAAAAAATTTGGGTAAAAAAGACCCTATCTAAGCATTTCTTTATCTATTGCCTTTTGTTTTCCACCTGATTTTATTCACTTATCACCACTAAGCGCATCTGACACTCAAGGATTATAGATAATATTTAATTAAAACATTAATTGGTTACGCCCCAATTCTGGTAATAATATCTAATGTCTGGAAAACACACTGCACCTCAGCAGTATGAACAAAAAGTCAGAAGAAAGTCTTTCTGAAAAAAGAAAGGATTTAGTTTGTCACAAATTACTTCTGCATTTATATAAAGATTTAACGATTCATGGCATGCCAAATACAGTGCTAATGAGCTTTGGGTTGTGTTTTTCATTTTTGTTTGATTTTTTTTCCTGCTAAAAACAATTACTAGAGGCCATTCAAATGCCACTGCATAAACCAGGAAACCTAGTAAAACTGTAGGTAAAATTGGCATTTTGTTTCAAGTGCGGCTCAGGAGTCCAATTCACTTGTTGGCGAGCTGCATATTTCAAATAGCACTTACATTTCATCCAAAAATGCAAGCCAGGTAAAATGCTTTTGAAAACACATTTACCACATTCATTAATGAAAAACAAAAATTAAAGAGTATAAGCTCACCATTTAATTCCTGTCTTCTGAGGATGAACATCTTAGCCTTTCTGCTTTCTTCTCCACTTTCCAATGAAAGGTAAATAAATGAGCAGAAATATAAGCTCTTCATTCTCAGCATCTCTTAGAGGATACACATGCCCATAGGAGCTTAAAAACATTCCTGGAGAGCATTATTAATCCTGCTGCTAACAGCACAGAATTTTTAAAGCTTATTAAAACATTGTCTAGTCATAGACATGCAAGTCTTGCTTTTTCATGACCTGGTTTCAAGAAACAAACAAAAAATTAGTGGAAATTTTGCTAAATTAGCTTTCATTGTTCAGCTGCACGGATCACTTCTCAGCTCAACTCAAACATCATCCTTTTACAACATCCTTGCCATCTACCACATAGAATAGTTTGCTTTGGAAGAGACTTTTAAAAGCCAGCTAGTCCAACCCCCCTGCCATGGTCAGGGATAACTTCAACTAGATCAACTATACCACATGTTGATTCTTCACTCTAATGGAAGCCCTACCTTGAACATGCTTCATCCAGCTCCTCCACCTCTGCCTTTGGACCTAGGAATACTTTCAGAAACTGAAAATAATTCAAGCTGCCTTTTACACAGGGTGTAGTACTCCTGCCTGGCTGCAGCCAAGCTGTTGCCCATTTACACCACTGCAATTCAAGCCACTATTAATCCCCTGGACTTCAGTCTTCCAAGTAACATGTGCATTATTCCAAAGGCTTTCAGATGACTTTTTAACTGCAAACATCTAGGAAATAGAAATATAACTGTGATGAGCTAGTCGTGTTATGTCCATATTCAATATTTCCCCTCCTTTGAAGAGCATTTCACCAACTTAACAAAAACCATAAAAACTAACATAAGCCTCCGACCCAACAGACTGAGCAAATGCAAGGTATTCACACTAACTAACCCTGCTCTCCAGTTCAGCCCCCCTCCAAAATCCCACTGACAATATCAAGAGTGGGGAATCAAACCCCTTTATTACTGAGTCCACTGCAGATAAAGCAGCAATTGTGCTTATACAGTATTGGAAGTGTAGCTACAACATAGCGTGACAGCTTGTTAGTGTTGAAAATATATAAGCTCTTTGTAATTGTGCCTTTGGAATGCCATCTGTCTTGAATTAACGTCCACCTGGGATCATGTTTCGATGACCAATATGGACAGATTACTGGAACTTTAAAACCTCGCTTTCTTTGTAATTGACATTTAAACTGTTTGAAGTTTCTCATTAAGTCCTTTTTTACAAATTAGGTGCAGATGTATAAAGCTAAAAGTACAGTACTAAGGGAAATTAGGTCACCTGAATGCTCAATAATAAAATGTATCAACTGTTTAAGTGCAATGAGTACATTAAAATTTAGAGATCAACTTTATGCCTCAAATTCTTCAAAGTTTCATCGTTTCCCTTTCATTGCTGCAAAGCCCCTGATGCCAACCATTTTTAATTAAAAAGGCAGAGAAGAAAGCAGGTTTGGCCCCTCAGCCCATGGAACTGAACAACCCTGGCCCATGAAGAGTTAGAGAAGGCAAGGCAGGCAGTCAACAGTGATGCCCATTTCACAGGGACAGGCAAATCCTATTTACACCAATGATGACGGGAAATTTAAAGGGCATAGGGAGACTTGAGAAGTAAATATAGGTCCAATGAGAAAATAAGGGAAAAATATGAAGGGGATTTATTCAACATCCAGGGGCTCAGTAACCACACAGCTGACCTCCACACCCATTTGCAGTCGAAGTTCTCCAGACCTGATGCACTCCTTGGCCTCATGGGGCAGGAGAAGGAAATGTGAAAAAGGCAGTGGCTGAAGAAACACCTCCATGCACAGCCTGGCTAACAAAGTAAGTGAAAATTGAGTATTTCCCCTTTCCAAACAAGGAGATACACAGGGCTTCATCAGCAGAAACCCTACAAAGCTCTTAGCATCAAGGGGCTTCTGCCTGCTAGAATGGCTCTTAAGAAAAGAGACTTCAAGTACAGCAGCCCAATCCCCCCAAAAGGTATGAAAACCCCAGGGACCCCACTCACCCAGCCTTTATGAGTAGCCAAGAAATACTGCACAAGTGAGTGAAGGCTCAATGCTGGAAGGTACCAAGGACCCACCAAGGGAACATGCACCCTCTTTTTTCATACAGGGCCACCACGCAGGGGTGGCATTGGACCTCAAGATGCCATCCTGCAGTTGGCAGTGTTTAACTCAATGCAATCACACACACAGGTTTGGTGGAAGGTCTGTTAAGCCTCTCTCACAGAGAAAGGTCTCCCAGGATAAATTAGGGCACCACCTACATAAAATGCACAAATTCAAATCCTTTTGGCACCACAGCTAGTATGTCCATTCTTGAAATGACACCAGGATGTGTGGCCTGGCTCTCTGCTTGCAAGTGTGGAGGTGTGATGGAAGAAGCAGACCTCTCTTAGAAGCTGGTAAACGAGATGAACACACTGTCAAGCAGATCTCTTTTTGTTTGCTTAGAATAAATACATTGTCTCCCCTTAAGCCGAGTGTCTTCAATACCACCACTTATTACAATGATTTTTAAAAGCTTTTCGGCTCACATTTCCTTATAACCCTATTCTGGTAAGGTACTAAAACTCTTTGCAATAGAAGTGTAAACTTTCAGTTGGACATGTTTTTGCTGCTTCTGATAAACACCTAAGCAACTTTGCTGTGAAACTGTCCATGCTTCTGTTTGCAAGATGAACAGCAGGTCTCCACTGGTATCAGAACATGAGATTCTGGTTTTCTCATCCACAGGTTCTTTCTCCAATGCTCCTACACATCTTCGGTTTAAGGAAGAATTCAGAAAAAAAAGGTATATTTTTAAAAGAAATAAAAATTGAAGCAGCCATATGTAAGCAAACTGCAACACCTGGGAGAGAACAAAACCTGGCCAATATCATACAGCAAGATAAAAACATTTCCCAGGAGAGGACAGTGCAATCCATTTGCAAAAGGAATGAGATAGAGGAGTAATGCATTTCCCACGCATACTGAACAAGAAAGGCTTCTAAGCAAAATGTATTTGTAGCCAATTCTGTTTTGCTCCCGTATTTTACAAATACCAACTTTCATTTGGGCAATGAGTTTGCAAAGGTAGGACCATGCAGGACTGTCCAGAACAGCGTAAGCTTTAAGCAGACTAGTTGGGGTGCCAGTGGTGATTGGCTGGACATGCTCAGCTTTGCACCCTGCTTCTCATTAGCATTAATTACCCATCATCATACCTCTGCTGCTGCCAGGATGAAAACTGGCTCAGGTAGTAGTTTCACAGTCCTTAAAGCTGAGTATGGAGTTGCCAGAGTGCACAATGGGGAGCTTATTTTGCTCCCATGCCTTTCTGCCAAGGGCAGAGGAGAGCAGAGACCTGGTTCAGCAGAAAGGTGGAGCAGAGCAAACAGGTAATACCTCCTTTGCTGTAAGTCCTCCCAGTGTAATTTTAACCTGCCAAAACTGTTTGAGCGAATTTGAAACACCAGAGCTAGGGCTCAGTTTTGTAATGTGCTGTGCCTGCCCTAGCAGCAGTGGCTGATGAAAGGCTCCATCCTGCACGCTCCCTCACACATGGCCTAGCAATGGTGGTTGAAAGGTAAACTGAGGCTCCATCAGGAACATCTCCAGAGAGAGGATCACAACGCCAGGGACTTGATTAGCAGTGTTCAGGGTGTCCCCTCCCTCCCCAGTGTGAGCTACTATCAGGTTCTCACCTCACTAGCAATCCGACAGTATTAGTTTAGGTGAACCAAAGTGACCTTGTAGAAAAGCAGATTGTGTAGAAACATCTCAACAATTCTCCCAGATAAAGTGGTTTTATCACTAGAAAGTCACACTTCCACATAATTTTCACCCCGAGGCCATAATCTCAAAAGACACACTTAAAAATGTGTAGAACATAAAATGAGTGATTTTTTTGATAGAGGTTCAGGGAAGAAATGCCTCACATACACATCACTTTATTGATATTCTTTGTCATAGCTCTACACACACCGAGCAGGATCAGCTACTGGTAAGGACCACGATTCATGTCTTTCCATTTAAACGTTTCAACAAAAAATAAAAGTATTTCACAAGTAACAAAGGGGTACCCTTTAATTTGCTAGAACAATTTCAGCTCCCATTGCATTAGCACCCTCCAGTGTCCAACCCATGAAAAATGTCTTCACTAATTTGCCAAGCAGACACAAAACTTGGAGCATGAAACACAAGAAAGAGAAGTGGTGGATTCCTCAGAGGGAAGATGGCAATCAGGGATGAGAGAAGAAACTCCCAATGATAGAAATTTTAAATGACACTGGCGCAGTCCCTAAACAAGATCTGACAGGGGGTTATTACTCTTTTCAGGCTCCTTTGTTCCTAGCAGGCATGCTGGTATCAACACACTCTATGTGCCCACACTGTATATTCCATACTCTGTAGTGTTCCACTGAGATGTGGACACCGTTTTTGATAGATTTAGTACAGGCATGTGGATATGGATCTGCCTGGAATATGCCATGTAAATGAATACCTGTAAAAACCCCTCTTGTACATGGGTGTAGCAGAAGTGCCCTTGGCTTGCTGAGGGCACACAGGTGATCATGCTTACATGTGCAATGCTCTTCTCTTGCAGCATAATTGCCAAGCAAAGAGAGAATCCTTCACAAAGATCTGTCAGCAAGGAATTTTTCATAGTTAATGTTTACATTGTCTTTAAAAACACATTGGAAGCTCTTGACAACAACAGAAAAAACCAGCTGCATTTGTTATTAAAAAACAGCTGATGGTTAAAGTTAAAAAACCAGCAGGATTTTTAACTTTTTCCAACACGACAAAAATCTTTCACAGGCAGGGAGAGCCTTTCAGTAGGCTCTGGAACATTGCAAATAATCAAAAACAGCTCTGGGCACCATACGCTGCACCTGCCTGATAATGACATAAATACTTGGTCCACATTTTCAGGGCAGCACTGCCCAGCAATTTCACAGGGGCAGCAACATCCAAGTGAAGAGAGAATGGCAGTGGCTGGAAAGGGCAGCTGCACTACATTGGAGGTACCTGCTATAATTAGGGTCCCAGCCCAACATGGCAGTGAGCACTGTAGGACCCAGGCACCACCGTCTGGACACAGTGGCACCTGCCAATTCCTGCTAAAGATCAGGAAGCTGCTAATTAAATCCAACCAACATGTTCAGCTATTGCTGACATTTGAAGTTGTTCCTGTATTTTCTCTCCCCACTGCACACAGCCACATGGATGCCTAGCTTAAAGGTAAGCAAGGACTCCTCATGCCTCATCCTGCCCTGGTCTCTGCTGTTTGAATGCCCAAAATTCTGTGGTCTCCACCTGCCCAGTGGCATCTTGCGCTCCACAGAAGCATTGATGACAAGGGGCAACACAGGGAGGCCATAACTTCTTCTGCGAGTCTAGCAGTGGGATTGTGATTCCTTAGCACCACCAGACAAGGAAGCTCCCTCTGACCACAGCTGGAAGAGAGCAGCCTCACCATGGGCATGCAGTCAGCCTCCTCTGCCAGCCCTAAACAGGTGCTATGAACATATAAACGTGATCATCCAATCGCCCTCACACTGTGTAGACTCCTCCTCACAGTATAAATATTCAAAATTCCTCATAGTCAGAAATATCAAGGCATAGTATTTCTGATTCTGCACTAATGTAGGGGGAAAAAAAGGGGGAAAGTAAGAAAGAAAAAGGCATGTACATGCATGCATTGTCTTCAGAAACTGGCTGGATCTTGTGCTAAAGGAGATATGCTGGGAACTATGCAGGACATAGTGGGCAGGAATGGCTGACGTGGATTTTCTGGGCTCTTCACGCTGCTTCTAGCAGAACACAAGGCATTCCAACTGTCCCTGAGGTTCTCCAGGAACACCAGCATCAATATTGCATGTTCCCGGTAACATCTATGTTACAGTTATTATAGACTGCTTAGGCTTTTGTCACTCAACTATGAAATATTTACAGTATTGTGGTCTCAGCAGAGACTGCAAGAATTTAAAGCTTCACTTGATTGCCTTCCTGACATCAGTATTAACAAAAAAAAGTGCTCTAAGTGCTGTTGAAAACTTCCCTTAAATCACTCACTCTGGCAGAAGTCATTCTCTGTCTACAGGGAACATGCAGGCCCACACCTGCAGGCAGAAAGCTGGACATCAAACCTACACAGATCTCCAGGAGGAAGGTGTGGTGAAGCCTTCATCTTACACAGCATACAGCACTCAGAGCCTGATCTTGCAAACTGTCTGGCATGGGGATCCAGTATTTACAGTACAGTTTTCCTAGCATCCTGCAGAAAGTCCAAGCCCTGACATCTGTTCACCCACTCGTAGGAAAGCACCTGGTGATTTTGGTCCCTTGACAAGCAGATGTGTTGCCTACAAACCCCTCCCTCATCCAACCACTGCCATGGCAGGAGCACAGGGTCTCAGCACCGCTCCGGACTCCCAAAGGTCTCCCAAAGGCCAGTATGAGGGATGCTGAGGGGGCTTGGGACAGCCTCGCTTCTGCCCAAACCACAACCAATCCTCAGCAATCCTCAGCTCCATCTAGAGCGGGGGATTGATAGAGGATGCTCTTAAGGAAAGGGGAAAGCCAACTGTGTGGATCCAGCCCGTCTGGTCCCTCGCTTTCCCCTGCGGAAAATGGGGCACGGTAGCCATGTGGAGCCCACTATAATCCAAGGCTGGTTGCAGGAAAGGGAAAGACCCAGGTCAGTTCCCATGTAGGAGCTGCACCAAAGCAGACAACCAGGCACGGGGATTTTGTGTAGCTGGATGAACCACAGTATGGTTTGGGTTAGAAGGGACCTTAAAGACCACCTCGTCCCAACCCCCCTGCCGTGGGCAGGGACACTGTTCACACCAGGAAGCAGATTTCCATTCCTACGTTCCCCGTGCCCGAGCGCCAAGTCCTCCGCCAGCAGCCCCCGGGGCTCCGGCTGTGGGGAGTCGCCGCCGCCCCCCAGTCCTCGGGGAGGCGTCCTCGGGCCCTGCTGCCCCCCCGCCCCGGGCCCCTCGGCTTTCGGGGGATGTCGGGGGGAGACCCCCAAGCGCCGCCTGCCGCCGGGAAGGGGGAGGGGGCGGTCCGGGGGTCCGCCGGCCCCGCCCGCCGCGCGCGCTCCCGCGTCACTCACAGTCTCCGCCTCCCCGCGCGCGGCCCGGCCCGGCAAAGCGCCCGCCACACCGCCGCCATCGCCACCGCCGAGGCCACGCCCCCAGGCTCCCATTGGCCACGGTGGGGGCGGTCCCATGACCACGCCCCCTTCCCCACGTGCACGCTCATGACGTCACCGCGGGGGCGGGGCGTGCGCAGCGGCTGGCCGGGGACGTTCCTGGCGGGAACGCCGGGAATGTCGGCATCACTGTCGCCCCGGCCGGGGGACATCGGGACCGCTCCCGCCTCTCCCCGCTGCTCCAGGGCAACCAACCCACGGGCCGGGCAGGGCAGGAGGGCTTGCGTCCGCCGCAGCTGCCTGTGACTAACCGCCCTTAAGGGGAAGGGAATAACCAGGATCCGTAAATGCTCGTGCTGGAAAGGAACGACAGAAGTCAGAGGGTCCGCAAAAAAACCGCAATTTTTTTAGTAAATTACCCACTTGGAATGGAGATTGATGTGCCGCTGAGCTGCTATCTAAGCAGACGGCGGTGGGCTTTGGATAGAGGGTTAGGGTGAAAGGGAAGAGAGAAGGAAAGGGATGAATTGAAAAGGGAGAGAGGGAAAGAAATAAAGAAGGAACGAAGGAAGGAAGGAAAAGAAAAAGAAAGGAAAGAAAGATAGGAAGAAAGAAGGAAAAAGAAAGAGAGGAAAAAAAGGAAGGAAGGAAAGAAGGAAATCACCAGTCCTGGTTCCAGTGATGGGATGTTTGGAGTTCTGGAGGTGCCTCCTGGACTTGGTGAGGGTATGTTCTTTCTGACGGAGCGTTACTACCGATAATCCTTATTACCAACGATCCCTGGTTGCCTCCACAGCCATCCAGCTATTGGAATTTGAGACGTACACAATGGCCCTTTATCTTCTGGCTTCTGTCAGGGACAGAAGTGGTGAGGTGGTCAGCTGTGCCCAGACAGTGTCTGCTGGCCCGCCGGGATATGCACTCTGGCACAGCAAAACTTACACCTATGACTGTGTTTGTGGTGAGGCTGCTGGAGCCACATGCTTGGGGTAATGCTGGCTGACCCTTAGTGGTGGGTCAGCCTGTGGCTGCAGCAGAGGCCTTTGGCACAGATGCCCCCAGCTTCAGGGGTCAGTTCTGGCTGGGATGCTCCAGCTCCGTACCTCTCAGTGTGGGAATTACTGCCATGAGTGGGAGTAGTTGGTTCTTGCAGAGGATAAAGAGCTGAGACCAAGGGTAATGTATGAAGTAGCAGCGGAGGGGTCAGGAAGGAAATGAACTTGAGAAGAGGGTCCTGAAAATGAAACAAGGATTCTGATTATCTTTTCCATCAGTCCAAAACTGGACTGAGAATATGATTTTCCTTGCTGTGCTTGAATGTGCAGGAGGCCACAAAGCATAGTCCCAGCAAGCTCCTCCAATACTGTCGATATTTCAACCAGGTTTTCTAAAGACAGGAGCTTGGATCATGCCACCCTCTCTGTCCTGTCATCTGCCATCCCCACCCTCCCACAACCGCTGAACACATTGCCCACTTTGGACCAAGTCTGGCCACGTGAGAGACATCCCCAAGGCACTCAGATTCTACTGCTTTTATAAAACAGGAGAAAGATAATGAAATAACACCCCAAACCAGAGCCCCCACCCCTCAGAAAACCCAGGTTCACCCACCCATGTGGGTCAAGTTTAGGTCTTCATGAAAGAGCTTCTTTATTTCCTAGGGTCATTGAGTTTTGCTGTATATCTTTATTCTTTCTCTGAGACATGATTTGCTTTTCTTTGTCAGAGGGCTGTGTACAAATTTTCCGGTTTAGCTTAGAATCACTTTAGTGGGAAGTGGTGTCAGCAAAGTGTGAGTTTCCCCTCCTAGCAAAAATGAAACACACTGTTTTGAAGAGCTGTGCTGAACCATGAATGTGACCTGCACTCAGCTTCCCTTCCTTCTGCAATCTTGCGTGCAAGTCATGGGTGATACCACTTGAATCTGACATACCATGATAACAAAAAAACATTTCTTGTCATCAACAGCAGCATGACAGGGTTAACCCTTCTCAGCACAGGTCCAGTGAACTCTGTGTGGCAGAGACTATTTCTTCTCCCTCCTATCACTAATGCCTCCTTCCCTTCACCCCCTGCTCCCACCGGTCTTATCTCCTTGGGGAGCTTCCTCATGAGAGATGATATGGCATGAGGTGGTGGAGGAGAGTCTTATCTCCTGCCCCTCTCTTACTTCTGTAGGAACAAGGGATTTCTTTTCTGGCACCCCACTTGTCTTTTCCCTTTCCAGCTCCAAGACTCCCAGGTGTACAAAATGCTCTCCTTCCCCACTTTGCTGATAAGGATGGCCTGCAGTGGGGGAAAAAAAGAGATGTGTGGCACCTGGCAGACCCTCTCGGCTTATGTCACTCTAGGACCCCCCATGCCAGCCTGGAAAGTATGTGAGCAGAGGTGCAGCCAGACAGGGGAAGAGCCCCCAAAATGCAAATCACAGAATCATAGAATATCCTTATATTGGATAGGGACTCACAAGGATCATCAAAGTCCAACTCCTGGCCCTGCTCAGGACAGCCCCAAGAGTTACACCATGTGCCTGAGAGCGTTGTCCAAAGATGTATGCCCCTTTGACTTGTAAATGATCATAGGAGCACAGGGACACTAATTAAATCTCATTACTCTCTTTTCCTTTCTGTATTCTGGGAAAAATACCATTCATCTGTCTTGCCCTTTTAAAATTGGAAGGCTTTTTAAAGATGCTGTGTTTTCACTTAATTGGATCAAGCCAATGTAACATTTTCCAGGATGCTCAGAAAGTATTTATGAGCCTAACTCCCACTGACATCTTCAAGAGTTAAGCAGCAGGTGCTTGTGAGGATGTGAGTCTTATAGCAACAGTATGGTTGGGGCTAAGACCCCTGGAGCCATACATACATGAAGAATATGTGCAGGAAAGGGTCACTGGGCTCATCAGAGGCTGGTCATCAGTGTTACAATACTTCTGTGGGTGCTATTGGATTTTGTGTTTCCTTGCAAAAACTCATCTGCACAAGTGTTTCAGCTGAATGTGAGATAACTAGATAGCAATCCTGCATCTTCTCAGATAGAAAACAAATTACAAAGGTTGAATTACTCACAGACTGTGCTGTTGAAAATAATTTAGCAACTACAATGGATTAGGCAAAATAGTCTAAAAAAAAAGGTAAGTGCCTACTTACCTTCTCTTATTTCAACAAAGCATCCCACCGGCCACAGTGCTGCAACATACATTTCATGTACACTGTTTTTTTCAACTGTCATATTTCAAACACCTTTTTTGTAATGTTGGTCTTGTATCTTCTGAAATGTTGAAAGCATAAGGTTGCTACGAAAGCGCAAATCAAATATTTTGGAAGAATATGTGGTGGTCATTTTTCTACAGTCATTTTCTAATTCTTTAATGATCTCTTAATGGTATGATTAGTGACTAAAGCAAGTATTTTTGAATGAGAAAGGAAAAAAGAAGCAGTATAGAAGAGGAGTACTGTAGAACTATTAATAAGCCATGCTGATAAAAATTAATAATTTTTTATTGGAATCTGAGTAGAAAAAAGACCTGTGCTGCTGCCTGAAGCTATTGCATGTCGGTGTCCAGTGTCCTCTTTACACTCATTTACTTTGATTTTCAAGAAAGAAATGAGCATCATAACAGCCAAGCCATGTTGTGCCTTCCTCTTGGTGTTTTGAACACCAAGGGGTGTCCTCCTCAGCTCATTGTGCAAGAATGGGAAATAAATAACTGCCGGCACCACTGTTGCTGAGATTTGTGCCTCCTTCTGACAGGCACTCAGTTTTGCTGGCCAGCAGTGTTAAAGTGCTCCTGTGGTGAACATGCTACCTTGGGCCTGAGCTCCTACCTGCCCAAGTGTTTGCTGCCTCCTGGCTCCGAGACCACTTGTCACCCAGTGGGAGCTTTCTCCTGCAGTGCCTCCTGTGCCACCAGGCAGCTCACAGCACTCCCTCAAGTTACACATCTACTCCCATAGGAGAAGGAGAGCCAAAGGAAGGACCTGCTTTCCAACAATAAAAAAATCTTAGGGACCTCCTGCAAAACTTTATTTATACAAGACTAAAAATAAGCCAGCAAACACTGTATAGCTTTCATGGGTGAAAAATTGTCCAATCTCTATTCATTGCACTATTATGTTTAACAGAAGTGCAGTGCATGTTGTATTTCAGCAGTGCGTAGTGTTTTAGTCCACCATAAATCCATGTAGAGTACATCATCTGGAGCCTATGCAATTTAGTGTGATGGAAAGTGGATTTTAATGAACACAGATTGAATAGCCCTGGTGTATCGAGACAGGATCATTTCGTCAAGAAAAGTTTTCTCTGCAGTCTTGAAGGGCCCAAAGCATCCCAGCTTCCCTTTCTCAACCATCTCAAAGAACCACTCAGGCAGCTGTTTCCTCCTCTTGGGGAGGGCAGAGAGCCTCTGCTACCATCATCCTTTTGAACCAGAGGAAATCCACAGCCCTATGCTCTTGGATCCTCCCCAGATCACAGGAAGCTCCTCAAGAAAGATAAATATCCCTTGCCTGTTCCAACGTCCTCACCAGAGATGTTATCTAGAGGTTGTTTGTCCAAGTTTTGTTCACCACCTTTGAAATCAAACTCTTCCCCAGTAAGCTGGGGATGCTGGTAAGTATCATAAATAGATGGAAAAAGAAAGTAAAAAAAAGGGAGAAGCATCTGGAAAAAACAAAGGGCCAGTAGCTGAGGTGAAGCTGCAGTGAGTAGAAACTATGAGAACAGGTCTAGGTGTAATCTAAAGAAAATGCTCAATAAGTGATATGAAGAATTCCCGACATCAGAAGAACATTACAGTGAATTGTTTTGCCATACAGTTTGGCTGCTGTTATGTACTAAGCAACTTTGGGAGGAGATTATTGAAAAGTGGCTCTATGAAATCACTGGAATTCAGAAAAGTCAAAATATTTTCATGCTAGGAAGCAGCACACACCCCATGTGCTCTGTACATTAGATGGGGGAGATTAGAAGCGGGTGGGGGGATGAAACTGGGGAAAAGAGATAACAGTTTTTCAGAGACTTTGGAGGGATGTGCTTCACAATCCTCCAAGTGGGAGCCGGTGATCTATTATAAAAGTGGTGTGGTTTCTGTATTTGGTTTCTTCCTCATTCTTCACAAGTCCCCACATTTCATTTGGTGCAGTACATTGAGTAGATGCTTTCACTGGACTGGAGCAGGGCTGTATTTCCTGTATTAGCTGGTCACGTAGTGATGATTGATGCATGGGGATGGTTCAAGATGCTCTCCCCTGCATGTGTTACCTTGGCCTTGCTAACACAATGCCCACTGTGGAGAAGGAGTCCCAGCACTTTAGCCCAGAGCGAGGACTGTGAGCAGTGCCGATGCCTCTCCCAGAGGATGTGGTGCTGACTGTGGGCACTGACTCCAGCCTGCCTGGGCTCATCCTCAACACCCTTCTTGCTCAAGGAGAAGAGGGCACCTCAGAGCAACAATTCCTACTCCTGCAGGAGTGTGTCCTTTCCCTGACTACAGGCAGGGCTTGAGAAAAATAACCTTAAACACCTAGTGAGGCTGCCAGGTGAAGCTGGGTGGTGGGGACGCTTCCCTACCGTACGTGGTGCTGGAGAACCTCTGCCACCAGCACAAGCGGTTTTACTTAACGTGAGGCAGGTGATACTACAGTTCAGAAGCAGGACTATAACAGACATGGAGCTATTTGAAGCAAATTTATTTTAAAAAAGAGTAAAGTCCATCGTGATGGATTTCCTACATGAAATACTGGCAAGCTGTGAGAAGAAAATGAGAATGCTAGGAGAAAATTGTGATGCATGTGTAGAGGAGGAGGGGGCCAAGAAAGCAGACTGTCCTTCTTAACATTGTTATTTTGACAGATTTCAAAACTCAAAACATTCTGTATATCTTATAGCTGGTAATATATAAATGCTCGTTGGTAATCATAGAATCTCAACTTTCATTTTAAAGTCCTCTCCTCCCATAGATTTGATAATGTTTTCACCTTTTTGGAGATCCATTAAACTTGCTTTCCTGCAAGATGCTTTGAAAGTCAGGAGATAATCCGCAGGCTTGTTGACACCATAATGCCACCATGGCTTGTGTGCCATTAAAATGGATCACAGAAATATTCATCTATAGAACCTGAACTCAATACATTGCATCAGTATACAGTATAGATCCCTTAATCCATAGACTATTATTAAAATAGTGGATTAAGGAGTTGTTTGGGATCAGAGCATGCTGTATGTGTAACAAAACAGTTTAGCTGAGATTAGTATTTATTACTCAATGCAAAATTTGATTGAAGGATTCATAGATGCTTATAATATCACAGTTTGTATTTCATCACTAAATTACTGACTTTTTGCCATACGAGTTCTTATTAAGACCTGAGAATTGTCACTTTCCGTGACAAAAGTAAAAACTGAATAACTGACATAAATCTGTTACTGATTAAAATAGTTTAGCTTCATACTAATATAAAATATGGTATTTGGATGGTTTAAAGTGCATTCCATGAGAATGTGCATGGAAAGAACATTCAGAATTCTGAAATAATTTGTTATTTTTTTTTTTTTTATTTTTTAAAAAGGGTTCACTAGCTGTTGTACAGATCATTGTCAATGTAATCTAAATCGAACTGGAAACCAAAAGTTTTTTTTCATACAATCTTCTTTTGTCAACAGTCTTTCTGAATTTGTCAGAAGGGGAAGAAGTTTTATTCAACCATGTGGTGAGGTTGAACTGAGTAACACAGTGGCAGTTTTACAGACTTATCTTTAATGCAACACAAGGTTGTCAACATGTCTTTTTGGTGACATCTCCATGTGAGCATGGCGAGCAGATGATTTGAGGATTACCAGGCTGTTGGACAGGTCAGCTGGCATCTTAAAAATCTCTTCTATATAGGACCAAATCTGCAGCCAGAAGCTGTTTACTGGCTGAAGGGGGAGGAAAATGGGTTTATCTAAAAGGCAGAGACCCTTGTGTTTGTTTGTGTGCCTGCCACGGATCACTGTCTTTAAAGCTCGCTCTGTGTAATGGGGAGCTGAACTCTGGCTGACACTTGTTTTCAGGCGAACTAGTGGGCAAAGTAAAATTTTAGTAGTGAAGTGCCAACATGAAAAAAAAAAATTGTGTATAGAAGTCGTGATATTTACAACAAGTAAAACAGAGCCATTTTTTTTCCCAAGGTGGAATGTGTTTATACTAAATTTCAGTTATACTGCAAATTGTTTATAATCCCAGTTTTAGCTGTGGCTTTGTTTGGTATTTTTTTTTTAATCCTGTTGTTGCTAGTCCAGGTCCCTATTGTACTTTACAGAGGAGTCTGGATATTTCTGAATAGGGATTCAGACACTCATATCATGCAAATTAAACTCTTGCAAGCATGCCGGTGCTGGAGATTTCTCTTCCACAAACTATCCATCAGCTGATCGTATCTGTTAGTTTTCAGGTCCACTTCCTATATCTGCACAGTCCCATGGCATATGATGCTGTGGCTTGTAAGAAGCTTATGAAACCTCATTCAGAAGGGCACAGCAAATGGAGTCGGCACAAGGCATCCACAGAGGCATCGCTCTGGGAGCAAGTGTGACTTGCAAGCAGGAAGACTGTTGCACTTGTAGGCCATGATGCTCATGCACAGGGTAGTGTAGCAGGGACCAGGTAACCTTCATATTCTAAAAAGTGTCACATGAATCAACATGAAATAAAAGAAGGACGTTTGCCAGCCTTTCAGTCCATCTCCAAAAGAGCAGTTGTGGTCAGAGAACTGGGGACCCGGTTCTGGGAAACTGGAGGGGAAAATATGTACAAAAAAGCTTGTGAGCTTTTTTTACCAGCACAGCTCTCTGGGAGGCAACATTTAAGGAATGTCCAATTTCTATCTAATCCTAATCGAAAGGTTTGTACAATTTAGCCTTTACTTCTCCTTAGTTAAATAGTCTTTTATAACTTAGCCCAGTGGTACTAGCTTCAGAATTTATGCTATTTGGATTTGCTAGCTTCAGAAGTTATGCTCTACTATAATAGTAAATGAAAGAAACATTTAAATAAGTCATAGAGAAGTTAAATATAACCAGCCTACCTACCACTTTGACTGACTTTACATAATTTTTAAACATTTCTGAAATCCGTATATAAAAGACTGCATGTAGTACATTATTCTTTAATGGTAAAAGGTAAAAAGTAGGAAAAAGAAAACGCAAAAATACCAGCTTTCACTGATTGCTGTAAGATTTTCTCAACCAGTAAGTTTGCCGAGATCAAGAAGGTAAGAACACGTGTTCTGAATACAGTGCATACTCTGAATATATTATTCTGTTTATAGAATCTGAAGCATCATTTTGATGCTACTGCTTTTTGTCATGTCAAAAAGCAGCGTATCTCAAAACAAAATAGTTTTTCAAAGACCATTACACATCCAAAGGATAGTGTCTTACGTCACTTCAATGAGGTCATTTTCTCATTTTTATAAAGAGAACAAAAAGATGTGGCAAGCGTGATAAGATTTCATTAATGTTTTTCAGTGTGTGAAACATCAAGTGAAATGATTCTGTATTCTTCAAGTAACTCAGGTACCAGTGCATCCCAGCAAAAAACACAGAATCTTCATCAGATGAATAGTGGGACATAATTATGTTAGACCCGTCCTTAAGCATAGATTGTAACTGCTAGCAGAGATGGCCTGCAGGACCTCCCAAACTGCCTGGTGGGTGACTTGAGAGAAAGGATCATATGATTACTCCACAAGGTGTTTAGTTGAAATCAGCTGGTTTAAGTAGGAGACCTTGGCTAACCAAGCGTGTTTGAAATGAAATGAGTTCAGGGTGGTCACATGAACATTTCAGATACAGTCTCTGACATACCACCTTTAGGAGTGAAGCCCCCTAGTCTGGCCTCACAGGACACAGCCACAATTGGAAGAGGACCCAGATTTCAGACTCCAGTGAAGCAATATTGGGTTTACCAATTTAACAAATGGTTAAATATTCTCAAAAGGAGAATAAATATACCTATTAGACTAAAAAACTGGGTTGACAGACCTGTATTTTCTCCCTGTGTAATAATCCAAGTGACTACAAAGGAAACTTGGCTACCAAAGTACACCACACTCCAAGAATAAGCCCACAGGCCAGTTATGGTTGGCAAAAATGCTTTTGACAAGGAGGTGTAATTAACTGTTTAGAATCACTGAAATGTATTTTATAACTGTTATTCTCTGGCATTCATCCCAAAGGAGTAGCTGTGCTGCTTTTCCAGCTGCTGAAGGTGTAGAAAATCCACTGTAGATACAAAGAATTCCTACATATATGTCACAATATCTTGGTATTTCCTATTTATGTTCTTAGTTTCACTTTCCAAATTTCAATCCATTCAAGTAACTCCATCTCAGACCTTGTTTTTTCCTTCGAAAACCCACTGCCATATGGAGGAAACATTAAAATTATTGGATCCAAAGTAAAAACAAAAGCAGCTTAGTGTTAGTGCAAGAGGCTTAAATCAAGACAATTAAACCTAAGTTAAACCGAAAGTAAAAATGACAAATAATTTTGGCCAGTAGATGTAGACCATACACCACAAAGAAAGCCACTGTCATCCATGGTGGAAGCACACAGTCATCAAAAAAAAAAAATCATCATCTTCAGAAATACTTCCAAATCTGTGCTCTAAGCAGACAAGAAAAATCTCTATCAAGAGTAACTTTGAGAAAAGGCTGCCTTCCAGAGTTTCACCAGGGGATCACTCACTGCCACGCAACCAAGTGATTGACTACCATTTTGTGAAGAAGGTCATGTGGTGTTTTCAGTATGGACAGGACCCAGGATAATCCTTCTGCAGCCCAGCTTTCCTCTTCTCTTTGTTATTTTAATGCTGTGGTTTATACTTAATGCTGCTGTGAGTGACAGCTACTATGACAGCCGCCTCTGTATCTGCCAGATAATGACGGCTGGCCTGATTAACCATCGTGGCGTTGGGCTATTTAGGAGTGGCCTTTAGTTACTCACTTTTTAACCGAATAGTTGAAAATGAGAACTGCTATGCTTGGTGACCATAGGATGAATTCAATCTCTTCCAAGTGTAAAAATCTTGTCAGTGTTCATCTACAGGAATAAACCTAGCCCCTCGAAAATGCCAAATTTTAGAAATTTAATTTGTAATGTTACCGATTCACTGATACCAATCTGTGATCCTTTACTACAGACTTCAGCACTGCTTTCCAAAGACCTCCAGGTGTTAAACTACTAACAGTGACCTGCAGATTCTAACCAAAATTTCTACAGGAGTTTCTGTGACAATGAACAACAGAGAGAGGGGGAAAACTGCAACAAAAAACACTCAACTGCAAGGACAGGCAGTGGAACAAATGGCCCAAAGTTATAATGAAAGGGGTGGGTAATAATTATTGCTCTCTGATTTGTTAGCCCTGTCAAATGTCTTTTGCACCTGCTGTGGATATTGCCACTGCCAGCAAGGCGTGGAGGCAGGAGACATACCTGCTTCTTCCCGTGCCTTCACTCATCAACACGTGGCTACTGTATTGAAGCTGTGTTAAAAAAATAAAAGAAAAAAACCTGTTTGCACCCACACAAATAAATGCAAAGGGCTGGAACATGTCCCTACCAAACTGGGCCCTCTGGCTAGTGCTATGTCTGGAAAATCCAGCCTCTCTGGGTGATGGAAGAGAGGAGGCCAAAAGAAAGTCTGAAATATGATCAGATCACAGCCTTGCAGAAGAGCAGAACTTGGTGGGGCTGAGGGCATGATCTCAAGATTTTTACAGTTCTCAAGGATCTGTAACTCAAGGAGGCATGAGAGCTGTGTACCAGCATGGTGGACAACGGTCTCGCTCAGGATGGGTTATGACAGCACTTTTCTTCATGTACTCTGTCCTTTTAACAAGAACAAACTTCTTCAATATCAACTTCTGCATCATGACTTTCTGAAAATGCCCAGTTCCTTGATATTCCAAATAAATTTACCAAGACCCATGCAAAAATATTCAGCAAATTCTTTGCAGCAGCAACATCATTTTAATACAATTTACACTTTATACCACCTTAAATTTTCCGATTACCCCGGTTCCTTTTTCCTTTTATTCCTGACAGCTCCGATTTTCTTTTGAAGCTTAACTGCAGTAAATAGAGCACTTGACTCCTGTAAACCTTGCAAGAGCATATTTATTTGTTCTTCCATGACCTTCTTTTGGTGTGACTAGCCCTGACTTAGATGGATTTATGCTATATACTGTACATGAACTAGCAGTGTTGCAGCTTTATCTGTATTTGCTCAGGCTGTGAAATTCAAAGTTGAGAAAAAGTGTAAGAGAGAGTATTTGTCTCTGCTGTCATCTATTTGCAGCCCTAGAACTCTAACACTTTTCATGCAATTTCTGTTTCCTATTTAACTCCTTTTTCTCTGGCAGTGTTTTCACTGAGGACTCCGTGGCTACAATTTTCCCTTCCCAGTCCTGCACAGAGACAGCCCATCAGACTGTAGGGGCTTCTGCTGGGTATCTGTTTATTTGGACATTGTACACTTACAGCAATTGTGTCTTCCTGCATCATATTATATGGCAGATGGCTTGCTCAGATTATTTTACCAGCATTCCTCAGAAGTGTCAGGGATGAGTGAAGCAGGAGACAGTATCCTCTCCAACTAAACACTGAGATTGCAAGTTCTGTCCCATTCTGTACAGTAACAGCTTCACAAACCTGTTGGTAAAGCTGTTTCAAAAGACAGAAGATAGACATGGTAACCCTAAAATGATCCACTGCTCAAGAAAATCTCTGGGGATTTAGAGTCACATTTTAATCTGCCTAAATTTATCTGCTTGTCTTGGTCTATTCAGAAATTCAGTTCTGGACCTAACATGTCTCTTCCAGCAAAAACCCCCACTTGAACCTGGTAACAGACTGACAGAAAAGACTTGGGTTTAATAAACCATCATTGTCCTGGTACGTTAGTCAATTCATTTAGGCTCTGCCCTCCTGGGCATGGATATTGTCCTTCTTGAAGGGAAGGAAGACTCTTTTTCCTCTCTGTAATTTTTGTCCAGTGTTACTACAGTCACCCAGCTTTCTGGGATAAATAGCAAATTTAAGGGCACCTGCTGCTTCCCCTATTCCTTGCCCTCCACCTGCCTCAGGGCTGCACTGGTCTGCAGCAGCAGAACACACTTAACTGTGTGATTTAGCTCTGTTGCTGTCACTACAGCCAGCAGGCACCGGGAGAAGGGTTACAGAACAAAACATTAATTTCTTCTCAGCTGTCTTGCTAGCCTTGCTGCAGTGGGCAGAGGAGCTGTTTCCAGTGGAAAAGTGGAGAGCACTCCTTGTGAGAACCTGCAAAAAAGGGTAGGGAACATCTGACTTTCTGACTGCTCCATTTTGCAGCTTTTAAGCAAGGTTGGAGAAGAAATGTCACAACCTTACTACTTCTTGTATCCTTGGGCTACGAAGAGAGAGAATGAGCCTCCCTGGAAGTCCACTGGCCTTCTCAGTAATATCCCAGAGCAACTGATTCCTAGTGTGTACAAGAGGCGGGAGCAGAACATGGCCCACCTGCCTTTACCGACCTTCAGAGAATGAGAAGCTCACTCATCTGCAACACCAAGGGCGAGCAGAGGCCACACTGTGTATGTGCGTGTGCCTGCCCTGCTGGGATGACACTTCTCACAGGCACATTTTTTTCCTTTGCGTAGTTACAGCTGAGTCAGTTTAATGATTTCACGTACCTCAACCAAATGCATAATAGTGAACAAATCAAAAGACAGTCATGGAAAGTTGGGAAAAATATCAGGAAGAATGTCTTCTCTACCTAAATAATTTCTCAAAATAGAGACAAAATTTAAAAATAAATGCCCTTTTTGACTTGATATAATCACTGAAAAAAACCCCAACCCTAAACAAAACCCCCTCCAGCCCCTCTCCCCTCCTCCAAAAAAACCAAAGCCAAACCAAACAAAACAAAACCACCCCACACAAGTCACACTAAGTTTTGCAGCAGCAAAACAACGGTCATGCTGAACTGTTCAAAAACGAGGAGTTGACACTGTTGAACGTATGAAGCTGGGACATGGCACTTGGCCCTTCTCACTGCCCAGGCTGTCCAGCCTCTCAGGACACCCTGTGGGCCCCCCTCTGAAGCACCATTTTCTAGTGAACTTAAAACCACTGTCTGAAGGTATCAGAACAGGTTCCTGAGTAAGGTTGAAAAAAGCAATAAAAGCAAGGTTGAAATACAGTGAATTGTAAAGGACCCTTGCTAGCAGCGTGCCCATACCAGATGGAGAGGACACAATGTCAGCACGTTCACTGATAAATTACTTGTATAATTACTGTTATTGTTCTTTGCCATGATTTTTGGCTGCCCACTTCCAGAAACTTTTAAGTGAGCATACATTTAAAGATCTAATGCCAAGGATAAGCCCGTCCTGTAGATTGCTCTGGTAAAGCTTTCCTGTCATCCCCTTGACTCTGCTCCTGCACCCTGTACTTGTGTGTGTGCTGTGGCCAGCAGGCGATGCTCAAATACCTCCAAGGGAAGAACTTCAACTGTATTTTCATTGAAAGTGCTGGAATCCTGTCAAGTGGCAAGAATGTGCCATCACCCAAACATGACAGGCTTCATTTGTAATCTTCTGGCTTACCTGATTTACAAGCAGTTAACTACTTTCATCTCATCAACAGTAAGTTACAGATGTTTCCCATAAGAAGAAAGAAAGTGCACGATGGCAGTTATACAGTAATCAACTGATAAATTAAGTCCTCAGTAGTCCCCGAAGGTTTGTGCTTTAATCTGAAGTGTCACTCACTTGTGTAGGCACATGTACCTGAAGTCAATATATGAGGTAACAGCAGAAATATTTCAGGAGTCTGTTGAGGAACACAGATTTATGGAGATACATAAATGAGTAGATCACTAGTAACTGTCTGACATAAGGAGAAACAGAGGGATATGGAGAATGAAAAATTCAATTAGTAGGAAACAGCATAGCTGGGAGAAGACTAGAACATCTCTGCACAAGTAAACTTCCTTCATTTAAGAAAATATGTAATGGTCATGTGTTGTTGGAGCTGGAGATGCAGCTGCCCCCAGAAATAAAGGTGTTGTCCAAACAGAAAGAGGATGGCCTGTAACTTCATGGCATAAACTCATGGACACATATGTCCCACACCAGCTAAGCTTACTAAAGTTCTAGTTCATGCATTCCTGGAACACGAACACTAAATCAAACAGTGCAGTATCATTCAATCAAAAGGAAAAAAACCCCAAACAAAACCCAAAACAAAAACCCCACACAACAAACAAACAACACCAAAAAATCAACAGTTGGACTGTTCTAACATTCTGTGATTCTATGCTTAGGACTATGTTTAATCAATCATCAAATACAAAAATATCTACCAGCTGTTAAGGATTTACCATACTTCCATGACAAGATTTCAGGTAAGTTACTCCAGATCTCTTATCAGCTGAGTAACAACTCACATAACAACTTCAGTTTTACTTACTCTGCACTACCTATGTCATCAGGACTGGCTGCAGCAGCCTTTCCCCAACAATCTCACAAAGCCTGGCAGGAAAATTTGGTCACAATTTCCAACTCTACTGACCAAAGTCAGATACACCAAAACCACTCCCTTTCAAGGTTTCTCACTTCTCCCGTCTTGCCTGAAGTACAGATGTTGTCCAGCCTACTCTTCTTAGATTGGTATTTTTGCCTTTACTAGTATTAACAAAACAGTATTTCACATCCACAGCACTTCACATTTTGGATTTGTAAGTCAGTTCAAACATGACTTGGTTGGTGTTTCCCATTCCTTCAAAATAGATATTCAAATCAGTATAACTGAGTGCCCTGGATGACTGCCTGAATTCCATCCTGTTTCACCTCTCGTCCTCACTTCCAGACTTTTTCTGAAGTCATCCCTTGCTGCCTTTTACCTGAGAATTGCACGAGCATCAAGATACTGTCAACAACTAGCTTACAGTCACCTAATATTTATGGTAATGGTTGCAAGACTCCAGCCAAGNGGCACACATGATCTTGTATGACTGCAGAAATCTGAGGACTCTTATGTGTGCTCAAACACAGCCGAGCTTTTGAATAAGAAGGGAAGCTACAAGGCTAAAGATGGGCTGGGGAGCTCACCATGAGAGACAGCTTGCCCTAAAGCTGCTTTTTTATTTCTTCTTTCTTAGAGAAAGAAAACCAAGCCACTAACTCCTGTATCATTTTTTCATAATGCGATTTGGACCAAGGATTCCTTTCAGACTAAATTTGTCAGTGATGGTCACTTCTTTTCAGATTCCAAAGAATCAGTGTCACCAAAAAGTGACACTTCTCTAAACTGTTATGTTTTGTCTAAATCTGCTGTGTCTTCATGCACCCCAGCAATTTGTCCTACCTCCTAACCCTCCTATGAATTCACATTTTCTCAGATATCCATGCAGTAAGTCCATTTTAAGAAAATACCAGGTAGTACAGTAAGATTTTGGAAAGGGCCATTATTTTGAAAGTTTAGACAAAACCACAGGCCTCCCAAGAGATCTGAAGAACAGGTACAGTATATAGAAGAAATTTAGATGCCCTAACACACACCAGAAGCCTAAATTATAGAAAATCTTTTAAAATTATCTAAGGCAATAATGAGTTACAAGGGCAGGGACAAGTTTAGAACGGCTCTTCTGCAAAAACCATGACGCATAACTTTCTGGATTGTCTCAAGTGCTCTACGCTGAAACTTTAACATTTCAATTGCAAAACAGCTACAATTATTATAAGGCAAGGCTGTTTGAAAAACTGCGTATGCAGTAGGTTTAGATTCCAGAATATAATGACACACTTCACAAACTGCCTTTAAAGGGGAAAATAAGATACTTAAGAAGCTACCATGACTCGTCAACTAGTCTGTAGAAAAAAACCCAGGGAAATACACCCATCAGTTTAAAACCCATATAACACACCACAGTGGCTTCATGTCACTTCTATTAATCTGATTTTTAAACAGCAGTTGTAAATACATCAGAAAAATGCGTTTTCATATATCCACACCAAAACTCTTGACCATCCATTATATTTCATATATAGAGATATCTATATATCTCATGTTTCTCAAGCTAAGTATTCCCATTTGTGTAATAACTACTGAAGATTTCAGGCAGTGACTATACATATAGAAGGTCATCACAAAACCAGGGATAAGAAGAATATTCAATTTTATAAGTTTTAAAAACTTGAATCAAGAGTCACACTGCAGTTCACTCCACTAGTAAAGAGCAAACCCTTACCACATTCACCCTTTTCCTGTTTTCAGCATAAAACATGGAAGATTTATCTAAAATCAGCATTTCCTAGAGATTGCATGTTGGGAGGGGTGCAAGAAAAAACCTGTTCATGACATCTGAACAGAGCTGTGGCTGGGGACAGGCAGAGCACGAGTGCCCAGGCTGGGGACAGGCAGAGCACGAGTGCCCAGGTTAAGGTTCTTAAGAAAAGTAAACTGATAAGAATAACCGCCCCCAACCTTATGAATGGCAATTGGTACACAAAGTTTAATTTTAAATAAAATGTTACCAGTCTTGTGAAAACACGCCAAAAGCCGAATCGTGTTATGAGTCTAAAACTACCGAACAAGGTTTGAACAAAATACTCCATTTCCAAAAAAAAAGCAAATACAGGTTTAATGCCAGTCATCCAAAATCGACATTAGTCTCTTAATATAAGGCAAAAATAGTAATTTTCTTTAATTTTTTAACCTACAGTAAGTACAATCAGCAATAGTTGCCCTGTAGAATATGCATCATCAAGATCTAAAAGCAAGATCAGCAGAGAATGCTGACTCATGCATTGTAAGATCTTCTCAACATACTGACAATTCCATAGCAACTCTGGAAACGTTTCTAGGTTAAGGACTGGATTAATGCTGCAAAGTGGTTTTTTTAAATGTGTGTATAATTTAGTTCTCATGCGCCACAATCATATTTCCGTGTTATAGCCATGTAGCACAAACAACATTTCTTGCAGATCTAAGGGTGTGTCAATATACATTAAACCATAGAAAATGCCATAAAATACTCTATGCAATCTTTAAGCATCTATCTTCAATATAACTGTATTTACATATTTTAATGAACTTATGTAATAAGCCACTGAAGACATTTTTACAATGTTTATTAGATTATGAATTTATAAATTCAAGGACTCAAGAGGCACATAGTTTAAAAGGCCGAGAACACCAAAACTAATTAAGTCACAAAAATCAGAATATTTATGGATGTAATACCAGTAAAAAATAAAAATCACATCCAGCCTAAAAGCAACACTTCTTAAGAGTCATCCTTCAAAGTCAGCATAATAAAAAGTTCTCATTTCCCTCAAAGAAAAATAATTCATCCCACCTACCAAGCTAGAAAAACCTATTTACAATTGTACTTTGATCAGAAGTATCATTAAGTTGTGTAATACAGCCACTTCTACCCTGCCATTAGAATTTAACGTTTCTTTTAAAGTATAATTGTATTTACAAATGCATAAATACTGTAACTCTGATCTTCATTAAGATTTGAATGAAAACAGGTTGTTAAGTCACAATACAAACGTGTTAGTGTAAAAGTAGGTGCATATTCAGTATCATTCTCAAAGAACAGGAAGCCAATACTTCTGATAAAGCTCAAGTTCATCAGCAAGACCAGGTCTTTAAGTTACGTTAATGAAGATTAAACCTCTTCTGTGTTATTCTTTACATTGGTTTCTTCAGTCAACCTTCACTACGCTGTATATTTTGGTTACAAACCAAAAGCATGCAAAGAATCCAATTGTCCCTAAAAAAAAAAAAAAAAAGATAAAAGTTACGTGTTAGGAACACTGGCACAGGAGACACCCATTTCTACTTGTACTTCATGAATCAGGACATACGTGTATGCGATCTGCTATCCATAGTCTTCATATTAATCAGATCAGATAACGGAAAAGACAATGGAAAGTTACAGACAGTACCTGGTCTTTACAATCACCAACTACTCTATATAAAGTATCTCAATAACTTTACGATCACAGATCATGTGGAAGATTCTTGTTTTAAGATGTTTCTGTGTTATTTGTCTTACTACATATTCGTTCTTTGTTGTTTCAGTATGCTGCAGTCCAGCTCCTTCACATTGCTCCATTTCACCCTTCTTCAGTGACCAGTCACACACACTCAGCTGTCAGAATATTATTAGAGTTAATAAACCAATTAAACTGACAGCATCAAAGGGAGTTCTCATTTCTTAGTTATACTTTAAGGTCCCGGAAAATTGGAGCACTACCTTTATTTCTCCAAAGATCAAGATAATAGAAATTTTAAACCATAGTGTAGTTACTACACAACTTGTAGTTCCTACTGAAAACGTGTAATGTACCTCAACAATAAACACTTCTGAAATACTTAAGGCAGTCAAAGGGTATACACAAATCTGAACTGAACTTTAAGGATGAAAACCATTTCCCTGATAACTTAGCAGAATAAAAATAGCTTTATCCATTCTCTTGGTGAAACACCAACAGAAGCTTTTAATAAAAATATTATTCTGGATGTGAAATAGTTAATGCAGTTGGGCTTTGTTAATTTAACTGGATTACTTCAAAATTCAGCCTCAATCAGGATGATACTGGACTAAATAGCGTCTCAGAACACCTGTTACAGGAACCTTAATTTCCCACAAAAACTAAGACAAGAAAAAAGCCATGAAGATTATCTGATTTTTGCCTGAGTACTTCTTCTAAAATCATAGCCTTAACTTATGCAAGAGCCAAGGAAGTTCTTTAAAGGAAAAAGATGCCTTTATTTTAGATCTGGTAAGAGGCACAACAAAATTTGTGTGGTAACTCACTCGCTAGAAAACCTTGAAAGAAACCATGAATGATATCATGGTAATTTTCTTTTTCCCTTTACGCTTCCTAAACTACTGATGTTTAACTGACTCATTTACTATGATACGTAGTTGTGGTCCCAGCTGTGAATCAAAGGTTTGTCATGTAGCTCCCGGTATTTTGCCTGCTGAGTCTGATCAATGACCTGGAATGCAGTATGGATGCAAGTGCCTGAAGCATGTGTTACATAGCAGCAGGGCACTGTCAAAACCCTTCCTGATACTGACAATTTTTAACAGATGAGTAAGCAGCAGCAGAATAGTTTTGATACAACAATTATGATTTTTTCCTTTTAGCTTCTTTATCATCCTGACATGGGAAAAGTCAGTTGCCTTTGGGAACAGATTTTGCTAAACTACTAATATGCTTTTTTGTTTAAGAAACTGGAGAATTCCTTGTCTCTTCACCCCATGTTTTAACTTCTTCAGTAAAAACTTATCTCAGGGCACTTCCGTAAATCTCAGAGAACTGAGCATACCTGCTCTCGAGTTCTTATCAACCTAAATGAACAAAATTATTCTTAAATGCAAGGAATAGGATTATTCCCTGAAATTAGAAGATAATTTGCACTTAATCTTGTGGGAAGTAGACAAAAAAAATCATTAAGTGTATGATGTTTCAAAGTTCTAACCATCTGGTTAACTTCATATGTATTCTCCCGATTTCAATATAGAAACTGAAAATTTAAAACCCCAAGAGTATACAAACTCTGAAAGCGTGGTTCAAGTTGCACAGCACAACTCACATCTCCACTGTCCCAATTACAAAGACTGCCACAGAAAGCATCTAAGGGGGCTGAGAATAAATTACCTCCTCTTTGCATGCTTGTGAACCTACCCTAAAAATGACTCCCCAAATCTGCTGGCAGGCACTGCACAGCCACTTGGTCAACAGAAAGTAAACACATGAGCAAAGGAAAAGGGGGATGCACCAGGCACATCTTAATGCCTCTAGACAATGTCATGTGACATGACTGACTTGAAAGAATATGGGCAAAAGATGGAAATTATATGGGTACCTGAATTGCAGAAAGGCAGCTCGATGAAATCTCTGCACAGAAAATTACTGTAAATTCCCCTGAATGTGTGCACTCCAGAATTACTACACACATCCAAAGTAAACGGAGTGAACAAAGGAGAAAGGGTAAACACAGTCCTGGTTTTGGGCAGACATGCTGATCATCTGTGGGAAAAGCTGGTGAAACTAAATTAATTGACCTTACACTTATGTAAGGCCTAATTATTTTTCACGCTACTTTGTTAGTTTGTACTGCATTTAAAAATTGATCTACATACAGCACTACCCATTCATTTCTAGTTGAACAACCATGCATTCTTTGATTCCTTAGTTCAATGACACTATCAGTAAACCCAGAGCAGAAATAAAGGTTAAAGAGAAAAGCAGTGTGAGAAGGAAAACAAAGTGAGCAAGGGAGGCAGAATCTCTGACTTAGAATGAAGGATGGAAGATAAAACTAAACCCTTCTGGAACCCAGCTTGATCAGTTTTCATTTCATTTCGAGATTATATAATGTACCTAAGTCCCATTCCTTCCTTTTAACAGGCAATGACCCAAGAAAATCCTTGCAGGCCATTGCTCCTGTTCATCATCATCATCTGCATTGTCATGGTGCACAAACAGCTTCAATATTTCCTTAGCTGAAGTGGCAATGTCTTTGAATAATATTCAGTTATACTTAAAATGAACTCCATTCTCAAATGTCAGTTCTTTTCTCATTAGACCATTTTTGCTCTCCTGTGGTAAGTGGAAATGAAAATTCTATTTAATAGTTACAGTGAGATCTGTATTAAAAGCTCTGATGGCAAGCCATTTGTATTCTAGGAAGCCTCAAAATATAGCGTGCATGCATAAATATGCATCAAAGCCTTCAGAATCATTAAATGTCATCATAAACTTGTAAAACTTGAAATTATTTAAACCATTGGTTCAAAATAGTTTCAAAAAATATTGCTCTATATGGTAAAGTATACAAAGACAGATTGTATTCTGCTGGAGCAAAACATAGAATTCTTGAGATTTTTTGAGGAGTTGGAGGTTGCAGTTTCAGTGGAGACTTTTTGCCTTTTCACTGCCATTCTTCCACCTTAAACAAGTGACATATGTGTCTGACTAAAGGTTCCTTCTTAGTACTGAAGATGACAATGGATGATTTTGTGGCCTCATCTCACATACTGAAGAGGAAATGAAAAGGCAACACCTAAGACAGGTGTTTTTCCAGAAGCTCACAATGAGGATTACAAGGTTCTGACGAGATTGATACAAAAAATGTCAGAGAAATTCTGTCTGCTTTTCATGTCACTTCAATGCAATAAAGAAAAAAGCATTCTCTGTCAATTTTTATTCCTCTCTCTTCCTCTTTTCCTTCCTCCTATTCCACAAAAGCTGCAATTTTTATCTTGACACTGTAACTTACATACTTGATTGTGTGTGATTTGAAGTGTGCTTCTCCGAAGACAACTAATTTTAAAAAATGAGTTTGTCATATGACTAACATAAGAATGAAATCTGGAGAAGTATTTATCACATATTTGAAGACCTAATTATTGGCCACACCTCAAATTAGCAGTAGTTTTGCCTCATCCTCACTTAATCTCTTTCACTAAAATTTGTGATCAGAGTTGCAATATGCCACATAACTACCTGGAAAAAAAATCAAAGACATACGTAATTTTTAATTCTGTATCAAGGTAAATTTTGCCAAGGATTCTACTGTGCAAAACTAAAGGTAGACTCAAAATTTAAAGTTAACGTTCAATACTTACCTGTGAAGAGGAAGAAGATCAAAACCATAATCATGGTATAACCGAAATACAAAATGGTGCTAGCTGTTCCTGTGATTTGCAGTTTAGAAAAAAAATAATGTATTGCATATATTAGGAAATAAACTGCAGTGAAACCACTAGTGAGAAATGAACGCCACTGCCAGTGATAGTCCTAGAAGGAGTGAGGAAAAAAGAAGTATTAGTAATAGTGCACTTCTAATGCACTGACTCTACTACTCAATGCAGAGCTACTTTTTCTATATAACTTTGTCCAAAGGTGAGGTTTTATAGGTTTTTCTATCTACAGGAAAAAGAACTATATACAATTAATACTGCTTTTATTACACCATTCACAATTCAAGATAAGAAACCTAAGGATCAATATCAATTAAACAAAATACTAAACCCCCCAAATAAGCCAGATGTACTTATTTCCAGCCACTGAGATTTTTTTTCCCAAGGGTAGGCATGTCCAAAATGCACTCTGACTGAAAAAAGTTAATGGATTAGTTTAGCATGTTCAGAAAACAGGGCGTTAGAACCTTAAGATGTGATATCTGACTTAGCAGTACCTAGCGCAGGCTTTTAATATTTGTTACAAGTTTTGCCAAAAGTTGCCCCCTTCGCTTTTGAAAGACATGGCTGAAGCACATCTCATCCAGTAATGTTGTTCACGTTGAATAGTGGAATACTTATTTTCAATCGCAGAAGTGTTAACTTCTTTTTTAAGCACTCTTAAAACAATATCGAGTTTGAATACTGAAGAGCATTTCTTACCTCTGCACATAGATGGAAGTAGCAGAGCAATATTGTAGCCTCAGAACATGTAATAACCAAAATAATGAATACCAGAAACAGGAAACCAAACATGTAATACATCTGGTGGGACCTATAAAAAGGAGTTAAAAAAAATTAAAATGGCCACTGTGGTAATATTATCTCTTCATATGCAGTAATATCATCTTCACATGAAGTACTTCACTTCCTTTTGAAGTACTGTCAGTTGTGTGACCATACAATTGACTAATTTATTTTCAAACTAAAGAAGAGGTGCCTTGGCAGCTCAGTCTGACAACAGTAAGAAAGCAATCCCAAAGTATGCTCCTTGTTGGGATTTTAGGAAAGAAATTACATAATGGTGAAACTATAGTTCCAGTGAAGTCAGCATGACCTCTTCCACTGACTTCAGCAGAACTTGGATTTCACCTCACATTTCAATCAAAGAGGCAGAGCTGCAAAACAACAAGAAATGTCAAATGCTGTAGCTGTCTGTGTTGGGTAGAGGCACCTATTCAAGGTTCAGAAGCAGTTTAACAAGATCCAGTAACTAAATTGTGCCAGAAGGAAGACAAATTCCTCACAGTAGATTAGTTTGTCAGTGTGCTATGAGCTCACATCAAAATTCACTTATACTGGGCTAGTCTTTGGTGCTTTATTTTTTAAAATAATTACTCTCTTGGTTCCTTTATAATGATTTCACAAGAATTTGTTCTCAATTTGTTTTTTTTCTCCTGAGAGTATTAATACTTTTCTAGCCTAACAACAACTACAAAAAACCCCCTCAAGTCAATTCTAATATTCTTACTACTTTTAAGTTATATGCCCTATGTCACCTTCAGAAACACTTCCACATGAAATCAGAGGAGTAGCACGAGAAAATGAACTATCTGAATATTGTAGGTCAGCTGTAAATTGTTAAGCCACCTCTCTACACACACCAACAAGCAAAACAGGCACTGAGTATCTTCAAACTCACAAAATATTAAAAGATGTTAACATTCAAATTTTTATCGAACCAATATTATGGTAACCCTGCATCGCCAAAAATCAGGCAAAGCATCTTGAAGAAAAACTTAAACAAAAAAAAATTACCACTTTTTGTGATAGAGAAAACTCAAATAGGTTGTGGTTAACTTACCAAATACTATTGAGAATAAAGAACAACTGTATAAAGATACATCCAAAAGGAAGAATCCCTCCCATGACAATACCAGGTAATGGCTTCGTATAGAACGATTGCTCAGGAATCTGACGAGGAATTTGATTTGTGCGAACAGGATGTTCAATAGCCTTTAAACAAAATAAGAAATTGCTAAATAAATAAAATGTCAAATTACAGGACTACCTTTTTGCTTTCTTTTTAAAATGAGTGGTGACAAAAGTCTGCACTTTGTTTTGAACATGTGCATACCCAGCTACCTACATTTGCTTTCAGCTACAGACAGCTCTTACTGAAAACATATGACAGATATTTTGAACTTTGCTTTTTGTTTTTGCTTATCTATCCTCTGTTACAGAGCCTGACCTGATTTATCACTTTTCAGCTGGTAGTAGTGGTGGTGCAGACTCCTGCCTTCCCCTTCTAAAAATCTCTTCATGTTGTTTTTCAGGACTTACTTCAAGAATCACATAAGGATTCTTACATGAATCCTTTTAAATGGAGAGGATTCAAGCTAGCAATTAAATCCTACTTTAAGATGCATGCATGGTGGGAGAAAAAAATTTAAAGGCAGATAAATGCATACTTTTCCATCTTTCCCCTTTCATAAAGATTACATCAGAAGCATCAATAGATACTAGCTAGGTACTTGCTTTCTGATTTGATTTTCACGTTTTTGTGGCACCTACCATGTTGCCTTATTAGTTTATCAAATCATCCCTTCTTAAAGGAAGTGCCCCTGTACAGTGCAGGGGGACTTGCTGGAATTTCAACATGGTTATCAGAAAAAAAACATTGAATTCTGGTTAAGAAAAAGAGGATAACTGCACAGTTGACTTAAAAAGTGCCTAAAGTGCCTTTTAAGGTAATATTCTGTGAAAGTACTACACAAGATCTACAAAGACAGAACTCTGGCTTCCGAAACAGGAAAAAAGCCACAAAAATATGTGAACTTAGAGATATTTATGTTTGTGGGGGATAGTAAACTAGTTTTTAAGGGAAAAAAAAAAAGACCCACCAATCTCATTATTTAATGATTTGGTCACCCAATTATGAAATGTTTGGTCACCAGTGACACAAAGAGCCCTCATACAAATAAGTAAAATTGATCAGTTTAGGAGAAAATCCCAATTAATGTCTGCCAAGCAGTGATAACCATTTACAGAACACTTATGGAAAGAGGATAATTCACAGGAGAACTCTAGCAATTTTATCAGAAAATATCCTCAGTGTAGTGGGCAAACAGGAACAAAAAATACATGAGGAAAACCACAAATGCCTACGTTCCCTTATGTTTGCTGAGTCAACTAATTTTTTCAGTAATGAAGATGCTAATTAAAATAAAAATTAAATTAAAAATACTGACTTATCTGTAGCAGTCACTCAAAAAAAAATACAATACCCCAACTATTGCAGAGAAATATCAGCCCCAACAACCAACTGAATATCAAAGCCTTAGACTTCCAAGATCAGATATCTAAAAGTTCTGAAGTAACTGAACAGAACTGAAACCAACAATGCAACTAGCTCAGGGGTAATAGCCTATACAGTGAAAAATATTTATGTGTGTATATATGTATATACACTTACAAAACAACTTCTCAGAAACACTTACATTTTTCTTAAAACCGAAGTAGGCACCAATAAATGTCAACGGTACAGATATGCAAAACCAGAGTGCCAAAATAGCAACCAAAGTACCAAATGGAATAGCTGCTGAAGAGCCTTCTCCCCAGAGAATGAGGTTCATGATAAAAAAATCCGCAAATACAATTCTGAAAAATACACAGAGCACAGAAATACTCCTTAACATTTTATAATGTTAACAAAAGAATAGCACTGTACTAAGATTTCAGTGTAAATCTCTGTTAAAACCAAATGACACACGAAATATCAAAACAAAGAGGTCAAACAAGAAATTCTTTGTTAATCCACTGGGACTGAACTCCAGCAGGAGCTGACGTTCCAATTAAGCTATTTCAAATATATGCTTGTCTTAACTAGACTTAAAGGTACGACTGCTTGCTGTGATTAAGTAGAAAAATTTATCAGTGGTTATACAGTATATGACACTATATAAGACCAACTACAGTGTGGTGAGAGAAAGAGCCCAGATAACAGAAGAAAGCAATGAAAAATTGGTCTGTCTAAAACTTTCTACTATCAAAATGCTTTTTCTTAGTCAACATTTTTATATGGCAAGAGTAAACAAATGCTTACAAAAATAAATACCACTAACGTATTCATCTTTATCAAAAGCACTGTGATGATACTCTTGTAACTTCCAAAATAAAGGGACGATGTAATAAGATTTACTTGTATAGCTGAAACTTAAGAAATTAGCTATGCATGTCAGAGACGCAATTTAATTCTGTTAATCATGGTGGTATTTCTCAACTTACCCAGGACAAAGAAATGATGTCAGCAGGACATTTGTTTTCCATTTCTCACCTCCAAATGCTGTATTAAAACATTTGACAGATATCAAAACATGCATTAGGCTCACAACTATTAATTTTCCAGTCCATTTACCTGTTATACTTAGCTTGCAAATACTCAAATAACGTGCTATCATGCCCAAATTTAAAACAGTAAACTAAACCTTCAGTAATAAAACTAAATTTCCTTATCATATTGCTTAGCCACAGAGCTTCAAAGCAAAGAAAAGTCTCAGACCAAGGTCAGGAAATGTATCCAACTAAAACTGTGTCTCTGACCAGTTCATCTGCTAAAAGAAGGACATAGATTTGGAGTTCTTTTAAGTCTTTAAAAAACATCTTAAACCTGGAGTGATTAAGAAGTTAAAGCTTTCTAGCATTTGACTGCAGGTTTCAGTAGGAAAATATTCATAAATATGTGAAAACCAAGTTTAACAGTTTTCTTGAAATAATTCTTGCCTGTGAATCTTACAAGAGACTCAGGACTAACATGCTTACAGAACCAGTGATGTTCTCTTGAGTCTTAACAGCATTAAGCAGTGGTGATACCAAAAGACCAAAGATAGTTTTATTAAGAAAATCTTTATGAATTTGCACTGTGCTGATAAAAATTCTAGTCAGTATACTTTCAAATTAAAATATCCTGCTGGAATTCAGTGAAGCTGATAATTTCATATGAGCACTGCCATAATGACATGCTTCTTTATTTCAAGAGTCAGAAGTGATTATGATTAGAGTGATTTTAATTAAGTTTCTATTTCTTCATAAAAACTTGGTAGAACATGGCAGCGGTTATTAAGATTAACCATTTAATTTCAAGTCAGGTTTCATTTTTTAAATGCAATGTTGAAAAAAAAAAACCCAACTTTTAAAACTGGATATCTGTTTCAGTTGCATTTTGGTTTGTCTCACATTACTTTATTTGTATACTATAAGGAAAAATATTCATGCTTGCATGGTCTATCCAGGGTATGAACCACCTCACGTTATAACAAAAACATCACCGGATCAGTCACTCACTATCTTAGAAGTTAAACACGACATTCAAAGATCAGCTAAGTGATTCCCAGTAAGTATAATATGAAATACAATCATTAATAGCCAGATCTCCACCAAAGAAACAGGATTCAATTTATCATCAATACACTTCAAAATATCCTTCAAAACACATAACATACAGCACGATGTAAAGAATAATTCTGTCCTCAATTATGCTCTTCATACTAAAATCTCCTTCTGTTTAAATCTAACTGGCTTGGAGATTAGGAAGAGGAATAGTTTGTTATCACATCACCACCACTGTGGTAAAACTCCCTACAAGATACAAACCCACTTTTCCCACTGGTTCTCCCCACATGAAAATTACAAAATAGTTAGAAGAAACAACTCCAATGTCTACTGCCAGGCTGAAGTTCAGAAATAAACTCCTCTAATCGTGTATATTCTGAACTAAAGTAGTCTAAAAGATTCACCCCTCTCAGTCAAAAGAGTCTTTTATCTTGAGCAAGGTAATTAAACAAGCTGTATGTAGAATGCCATGCTTCACCTTGAAACAAACCAGAGGGTAGAGGAGTCAACCTTTTGAGGCTGGTAGACAGTTCTTGAAACAATAGCTGGGACCAGTGAAGGAAAGCAGTATCCACTAACTCCTGTCAGGGGCCTAAACACTGTTGGGTTGACTTCTACAACTAAAGAACACCTAATAATCCTTCTTCCTGCCACAGTCTGATAAGCACTACTCTCCTACAGACCTAGGAACTAGCTAAAAAGAGGTGACAGTCACAGGCATGCAAGAACTGAGGTTCATGACTTGGGGGTGAGGGTGAGTGTTACCAAGAAACACTGATGGCTAAAACTAAATGCAGGTTTGCATCATCCCCCCAACTATAGGAAACAGAAGTACAAAACTGTCTGACATAATGAGCTCAGTACTAGTAAAATGAAATTTGCTTCCCAATTTCACAAATACATAGTAGCAAGAGCAATTCAAGGTCTTTGGTCATGCTTACATCCAAATGAGTGTAACCATGTTAGTGTTCTATATGTATTTTCTGTTCTTACGGTAAGTACGCTTCTCCAATTTGCCCTAAGGGAAACTACAAACAGTGCTGCAAAATAAAAATCAGTTCTGTGATGATAATTTACTTTAATGAACTTAAGCCTTGTCATTTTCAATAACTTTTACTCACATTTGTAGAATCTGGCAGCAACATAACCAGCTGGAGTTCCAAGCAGTACCCACAAAACTACAGCACAGGTCATTAGAGCTCCCCTGTTAGCAGGCGACAAAAATCCCAGGCAGGCAAAAACTGTGAAGTAGAGATGCACACCTGTATAAAGTGTCTGTAACTTAAAACCAGTACATCAGTTATCTTAAAATCTGTGTATACTAAGTTGCATGTCTACTATATCAGCTCGGGTGTTTTTAATGACTTTTAAGAAATTTCTAGAAAAAACTATACTGCTATTTTTACTAGTACCACGCAACTAGCAGTGAAAAATCATCTGTATTCAACTGATTCCTCTCCACTTAATTACTTACACAGGGTGACAAAAGTCATTATTAAGATCTGTGTGCCAGAGCCTAGAAAAACAGACAACAGCATTCCTTTTCTTGGGGGCCTGAAAATATCACCATGAACCAGTTTCCAGCCAAATTCTTCTTGTGCATCTTCCTGTAAAAGAAATACACCTATTTTAACACAGTAGATTGCCATTTAAATAGCCTGTTACAGCTATACATTTATCTGAAAAAATTACGTTCTGAATAAATTTTAGGAGGTACATTTTAGACTTACAGTGGAATCCATCTGATTGTATCTTGCAATGTCTTTATGCAGTGTCCTCAGCATAATCATAGCTACCATTCCAGACAGAAAGAGTACAATCACCAAGGAATTCATAATACTGAATTAAAAAAAAGAAAATCATCATTCAAACTGCAATGTAAACACTTCAGTACAGTACACTTGAAGGCAAATTTTCTTCTCACCTAAACCACTGGATGTGAGTGTGAGGCATGGATTCCAAAATATAATCCCATCTTGATGCCCACCTGATACTTTTTTCTTCCTGAAAGAGTAAACACATGAGCTTCAGATACAGTTAGTATCCAACTTGCACATTTACAAGCTGATGTTCATGCAAAGCAGTCTTAAATCTTATGACTAAGTGAATTTAGTGCTCCATGCCTAAAATAGTTTAGTAATGACTACCTATAAAAAACATAAGATTTGACCATAGAATTGAAACCAAAAATATTTTCTGATTTTGAGCACCTGTCTTCTTAAGACATAAAGGCCTATCAAATTAATTTAATTCTGCTTCCTCCCTTCAAGACTTATAGGAGTTCACCTGGAATTCAAATCACCAGCAGAATAATAAAAAAACATGCATTTTTTAGCATACGTAAGTCCACACAAAGAAACTAAGCTATGCTATGCAGTTTCCAGCACAGCACTTCACTCTCTAGATAGTGGTCTGTCCAAATTATCCTTTGCTTTCATACAACCTCACTGCAGTACCAACTATCAATCCAGTTACAAACAGCTTTTACTGCAAGACAGATGAGGAGACAATACTACAGAACTTATACTATTAGTAGAGGGAAACAAATTATTCCTTCAGGCATTTCAACCATCAATCAGAAACACTTCAAGAAGAGCATTTCTTTGTTTTATTTTGTACAGTAAATATGAAAAAAAGGAATAGACAGTGCTGATTAACCTGAAGATTGCTATTAAACAAACCACAAACACTACTATCAAGTAATAGGATTGGCTAGGTGTCTTTCTGATGGGATGTTATTTCAGTAATTTATGCAACAGCAAGAGTGCTTTCCAGAAAAGTCAGTTTTTGAAAATATAAAAAACAATGGGTTAAAAAATTTAGCCAAGGTCAAATATCTGGTTCACTGAGGTAATAAAACTAGGTCTCAAAGCAAGCAACAAGTTTCTAAAACAGTATAAATGATTCTAAGATAGAACTGCATTTTTCATCATACCTAGACTGTCTTTTTTCTGTCTTACTGAGATGACCTGATCTGCCAACACAACAGAATTTCAGAAGACTACCTCCAATTGATATAACACTGTGCACAGTACAGCAACACATACAAATAAGATGGGCATGTCATTTTTTAAGGAAGAACAATATAATAGCATGAAGCTAAGGTCATTCTTAATTACAAACTTCTCACAGGTTTTCAGAAATACTTGCTTTTCAGTATACAAATTCATTTCAGCATCATAACTGATATAATTTCTCAAAATACAATTATTACCTCATACATAGTATAATCCCTTTAGAGTATATTTCTTATACCATTTATTGTATTTTGAACTTAGTCTTAGATTAAGAGTACAAAATCTTGGGAAACAGTTTGTCCAGCAAAACTCATTTAAAAGAAAGGAAAAATCAACAAAGAACCCCTATCTTATTTGTCACCAGAAGAAGACACATTCAAGTATCACTGCTCCCCTGCAGTTGCCTGATATACTGCTCCTCTGCTTTTCAATAAAGAGTAGCAGAACAAAAAATACCAGCTTCCAACTCTTTTGTCGTTTTTCATGGGAGTAAGACCCTAGAAAGAAGGCGGCTTTTGCATCAGGAGAGCAGAAAATGATCAGCTTCAACCTATGTACAAGAGTAATTTGATGAAACACACAGCTTCTCAGACTTAAGAGTCTGGATTGAAAAATAATCTACCAGAAAACCTAGGTAAACATGCAAATGGGATTCTTTTAAAAACCACATTTCTCACTCAATCTGTGTGTGGTGGTACGCAGAATTGTAAAGCATGTGGTTAAATTCCAAGTCACCGCTGATATTCCAGTTCAAATAAAGTTTTAAAACTACAAATTTACTATTTTGAGCTAATTTTAGTTGTCCATCTTTAAAATTCAGAGTATTAATGCATGATTTTAAGAGGTAACTACCAGAGAAATCTTAGTACTCACTTGAAAAGAAACTGAGTATGTATAAGCAATTTTTACTTCTCCACTAGCCTTATTATTTATATCCATAGGTGCTCCTGAGCAGTCGGGGTTGTCTGGATTAGTGTGCTTGTAACTGCAGGAAGAAAACACACAAAATGAAAGCTGCTTCACTGACAACACTCTTAAGAAAGAATTAATTCATCTTACAAAAGCATATCAAGCATTCTTCCCTTAAATATAGAAATTGTTCTTAATGTCTCAAAAATTTCAGAACTCATAAGGAAGGTATCATAAGCTCAGGACTTTTTGAAACTTGAACTTTTTAAACAAGAGTTATCTCTTCTAAAATGGAAAATATAGAGAGCACAGTCTCTAAAGCAGCGTGCCAAAAATGAAACAGGTCTGAGTACTGCTAAGAACTCCAAAACACTCAAAAAGTTACAACACCAGAATTACTAACTTCTGTAATAAAAGAATACTTTCAACTGAACCAACAATGCCACAAGTTCAGTTATATGACGAAAAGAAAAACAACATGCTAAGAAATAATACAACAGATATCAGTTTTGCAAAAGCCACATAAAACACCTGAACAACTGACAAGTGTATCTGTGAAATCATTCTATTCAAATCCTGATTGCTGAAGACATGAAATGTTGCACTTCAATTACGCTTCCATCAGGTACTGGTGGAACATCCGATACAAGACAAATGTCCCCCAGTTGGGAAAAGAGGGTTCTACATGCACTACACCCCCCCCACACCCCACCAATACTTCCAGGTTTTATTTTATCTTTTCTTGGCCCAAACAGGAAACAGTTCACCGAGATCCACTGAATTCAGAACAAAATCACATTAGAGTGTCCTACACTACACTACATCTAATCTACAGGTCACATATCTGAAAAACTTCTGACTACCAGGAGGTCCCCAGATCAAAGCAAATATCTTGGGATGGATCACTTTTTGATGAAAAATTACTGCCGAATACTAACCTTTTTGGTTCAAGTTTAGCAGCAACTAGTCTTGCTCCTAGAGCTTCATTTTCCACAACATGGTAATATATTTTTATGTCAACATGGTTGAAAATATAAAAGGTATCTTTATCGTGGAATTCTGACTGCAATGATAAAAGATGACATTAAACAATCAAAAAGATATAGACATCTAAAAGCCTTAGGCAGAAGCTTACATAACACAGACTGCATACCATTTTCTGTCAAGTTCTCCTACAATATGAATGTGAGATTCTGTGAATACAAAGACAGTAAAATGCATCCCTGCATTAAAAAGACAAGCTAGAAAAGTTAATGCTAAGAACAGTCTACTATACCTGAAAAGTAGAAAAATGAATTTAAAGTATTTATAAAATATATTTCTGTAACTGAAGATGTCCTATTTTATTTAAGTAGCAAACTGAATAGATAACTGTGACAACAGAACCTTCCAAGACAAACAACGCAAATAAATGCTCTCTGTGACGGAACCACCCTGACATTTGAAACCAAAGATGCACAGGGATGAACTGCATGCAGCAGCCAGGAATGCTAAATACAAACCTCAGGTGAAGGGAAACATTGCTTTGGAATTTAGTCAGTAAAAGAGGTTCTTAAATCACCAGCTGTGATTTAACAGCTGTGTCTACTGAAGCTCAATTAGGACTTCTTAAGGGTTCTATCCCCACCCTTTCCACCCTAATTATAAGAATAGTTTTATAAATCTCCTTCAGTTACCTCTTCAAGGCTTATTTTCTCTTTATTAAAAGCAAGTATTTAAATAAGATTAAAAGAATACTGACAGATTACATATTTGATCATAAATGCATCCATTCATATAGAGCCTCTGAAACCAATTTATTATGGAGGCAAGGAAACAAAACTGGAAATTGCGGAAACTGTTGTCTTTGGTAAGATCTATTAAGTAAAACCAGCCATTCTGAAAAAACCAAACGCTATTCCAAGTTCTTAGTGACCTCTCCATGGAGGAGGTCTCAGATAATCTAAAGACCTCCTGGACTTTCTACTGCATTCTTATCCCCTGCTTTCAGTGCATTTATCCAGACCTCCACCACCTAATCCAATAGATCTACCAGAGGAGAATTTTGTTAATGCAGAAATCTTACCTTATGCCTTCTTCCATTAGTTCCCAGTTTTAGGGAAGGAATCCTTCAAAAAGTATTGATTTCTGCACAGTTACAAACATACCTATGCAAATCTGATACCATGAAAACACTTCTATCTCACAGAAATGTAAAGTCCAAGCGCTCAAATATTTCAGCTTCTTTGGTAATGAATATAACGTGCTTTCCTTCACCTTTACCCTTCAGATGTACTAAATGATATGCTATGCATGTTCATCCCTTGATCTTTCAGAGCCCTTCTGTATTCCACAGCATAAGAGACAAGGTTCTTAGGCTTAGATCAGGATTTCAAATTGTGGTACTTGCAGAGATATCAAAACACTGAGTTGTTTTTGGGCCACACGGGTTCTCAAGACAGCAAGGACTTTCCATAGAAACATACATAGGAGAAATGCCAGTCTTTAAATTAGTAAAAATGGGATATTAAAAATATATATAATTGCATAAACATACGTTAATAACACAGGCATCTTTTGGACGGCCATCTTCAGTAATGTAACAGCCAATAGGAAAACCAGGATTGCAGAACCTCTGGCCATCTTCCACATCATAACACCAGGTCACAGGCATGTTGTCCACAATCCTGTAAATAGCAGTGACATTTGACAATTTTTCAAAATCATAGAATCAGCTGGGTTGGAAAGGACCTCTGAGATCATCAAGTCCAACCCTTGATCCACTACCGCCGGGGTTACTAGACCATGGCACCAAGTGCCACATCCAGTCTCATCTTAAAAACCTCCAGGGATGGTGAATCCACCACTTCCCTGGGGAGCCCATTCCAATGCCTGATTACCCTCTCTGTAAAGAATTTCTTCCTAAACTACACGGTGTAATGGAAACAACACCAGATTAACATTAATCTAACTCTGCTAACATTCATTATTGGTAAATTAACTAAAAGAATAATACTTCTTTCACATCTTAACCCATGGAATTCCACTGATTGCCAATCCAGTTTCCAAACGAGTTACGAGCATGTAGCTCTTCAACTGAATCTATTATATTCACTGGACTCTTTTCTAAAGTCCTCTTACAGAAATAGCCCAGGCAGAAAAATCCCCCACTCCAAAGTCACAACAGTCTAACATTTCATTATTTTGTCATTAAAAAATGGCCAAAATCATTACTAAACCAGCTAAAATTTATTTCAAGTTTAAGACAAAGCACAAAATAATAAAAAAGTGTACATCACATATTATTCATTGTCCAGCTTCCTCATTGCTCTTCCATTGCAAAATACATTTTTCATGGCACTCATCATTATAACCACTAGGCTATTAATATTAACAGCTACCTGATAATACCTCATTAGATACTTCCAAATACCTAATTAAACACAGGAATTATGACTTTAGGCAACAAAACCAAAGAACTATCTAGTCTGTTGCATATTGGAACAGTCTCTAAAGTAGCACTACTTTTTAAAGCACCCCAACAGATGCAGTAAAGAGTGGTACACGCTGCCTTTGTTCACAAAACAGAGAGAGATCTGCATCATCCCTACCATTAGCTACGCAGCAGAAATAGGTAGCACTGTTCTTGGCTTATACTGACACAACAGAAAAGGTGAAGACACCCTACAAAAACAGAGTTTCCAGATTCTCAGGAGATTCCAAAGACTATCACAGCTGCAAGAAGCAGCAGCACCAACCAGTTCCTAACTTCACCATGCTACTACAGGGTACAATTAAGGTGCTAGTTAGGAGCCATTCCAGATTGATTACATTTGGACCATACTGTATGAGGCCAACGGTATGAGGTTCAACAAGGCCACGTGCTGGGTCCTGCACCTGGGTCGCATGTGGTGGTTTGAAAAACCTTCTCTCTGAGGTAGTAATGGTTTGTCCCACTGATAATACTGGACCAATCAAAAGTCCACATGTGCCCTGTGGAAATTACATACCCACAGAAACGGAAGAGAAGGTGGTGAAGATAGTTTTAGAAGGTAGGTAGCCATGATCTGAGCCAGGAGGAAGTAGGGGGCCAGTGAGCCCCTCTGGGGGCCAAGGGCCAAGGGCCCCCAGCCGAGGCTACGGGAGACCCGGTATAGTGTCAAAGCTGGACCGGGTCCAGCAATCAAGAGCTGGAAGAGTTTCCTTACTGTCAGCAGCAGAAGAAGACATTGAAAGCGGCAGCGGAGCAGTCCTAAACAGAGACAACGGTGGCTAAAAGCCAAAAGATAGCCAGTAGCAGTGAGATAAGGTGAAGCCGGCTGAAAGACCCAGAGATGTTCCTGCAGAAGGGAGAGCTGGCAACAAAACAGAGGAAAACTCAACAGGGCTGTTTTGGGGTAAGACTGCATCACTTTCCCAAAACCCAGAGACCTCCTGAAGAGGAGGGGTGGACTTCCAAACCCTTAGGGAGTCGCAAAATGCAGCAGCAGCTAGAGAGAGAGAGAGAAAGGAGCTGAAAAACTCGGAGTCGTCCTGAGAGCTGAACCAGGACGGAATGCGGAGGAGGTGGCCTTGACCCCGCTGCTGCTGCTACCATGCTGGCAAGCTGAGACAGAGCAAAGGAGCTCCGGTAAGACTGAACTGAAAGCTGCCTTAAATGCTCTAGCCCAAGAGGAGTGAAGGTCTCCAAGGAAAATCCCCCGAAGGCTCGGGGTTGGAATTTCCACAAAGTAAGAACAAAAATCCTGACTGCCATACATAAATCTGCTGCCTTAGAAAAATGAAAGACACTAACCAGTGCCACAAAAAACTGAAATGAAGGAACTGTGGCCTGAGGAGTGACAGAAAGACTTTTCTCTTTTCTTCGTAGACTTTTATTGAAGAAAAAGAGGAATTTAATTTAATGCAAATATACATATGTATGTAAATAAACCATTGTAAATATTTTCCCCTTCCCCCAATATCGAATAGTTGTGTTTTGTCTGAAAACTCTCCACATGAGGTGAGGAAGATATCAAGTCCATGCCATCACTAAACCCTCTCACAGGGGCAAATTGTGGGAGGGGGCTTGAACTTAGAAATTGGATTCTTGGGAGTTTCAAACCACCACAGTCGCAACAACCCCAGGCAGTCCTCCAGGCTGGGGGCGGAGTGGCTGGAAAGCAGCCTGATGAAAAAGGACCTGGGGGTGCTGGTTGACAGTGGCCGAACATGAAACAGCAGTGTGCCCAGGTGGCCACAAAGGCCAATGGCATCCTAGCCCTGTATCAGAAATACTGTGGCCAGCAGGACTAAGGCATTAATTCTTCCCCTGCACTTGGCACTTGTGAGGCCACACCTTTGAACCCCGCATCCAGTTCCGGGCCCCTCACTACAGGAAAGATATTGAGGTGCTGGAGCATGTCCAGAGAAGGGCAATGTAGCTGGTGAAGGTTCTAAAGCATAGGCTTAGGAGGAGCAGCTGAGAAAGCTGGGGGTGTTTAATCTGGAGAAAAGAAGACTCAGGGGAGACCTTATACCTCCATACAACTACCTGAAAGGATATTTGAGGTGGGGTTGGTCTCTTCTCCCAGGTAACAAGCGACAGGACGAGAGGAAATTGCCTTGATTTGTGCCAGGGGAGGTCAGATTGGATATTAGGAAAAATTTTTTCACTGAAAGGGTAGTCAGGCATTGGAACAGGCTGCCCAGTGAAGTGCTGGAGTCATCAACCCTGGAAGTATTTAAAAGACATCTAGATGCGGCACTTTGGGACATGGTTTAGTGGTGTACTTGGCAGTGTTAGGTTAATGTTTGTATTGGGTTTGTGTGGCAAGATCTTAGTTTGCAGGGGGGTACAGAGGTAGGTTTCAGTGAGAAGCTGCCAGAAGCTTTCCCTATGTCTGATAGAATCAGTGCCAGCCAGCATCAAGGCAGACACCACTGGCCAAGGCCGAGTGGCAGCACCTCTGGGTTACCCTTAAGTGACTATGGCAGCACCTCTGGGAAACAGATTTAAGAAGGGGGAAAAAAACCTGCAAGGGTCAACCCACTGCACAGCAGGACTCAATGATCTTAAAGGTCTTTTCCAATCTAAACAACTCTATGATTATATATTTGAAATTTTAATTCCATAATATATGCTGGAGAGAACTTTTGCTTTTGTTAGTATTTTAATTTCACAACCAAACCCAGGTAAAACATTAACATATTGCAAGTAAGTTTGGCTGGGGTAAAGGCTTTCCCTTGCATCTTCTGCAGCAAAGACATACTGAGCTGCCTTCAAGCAGCAATGCTGGAACAAATTGATAGTTTAAGCACCAAATCATTTTTCACAGTTAATCTTCAAATTTAAAATGACTTGAAGAGATTATACATGTGGAGCAAATATGCTATTCAACAGTGCTCTTATATGTCTCTCAAGAACATCTGGTGATGAACATTGTCAGCCAAGATATCAGCATAGCTGTTGAGTCCAATTCAGTCTGTCAATTCCTAATCTTATTAAGGGGCTTTTAAACCTTAAAAGTACTTTGCACCATCTGTGTTCCCTGGGAATTTCATGATAAATTGAAGCTGGATAATAAACCTGTATTAAATCCTTGCTTATGCTACCTTGTTGATCCCTGTTCAACATACCTCTGTACCATACTCCTGGAGCATGCATCATTATTCACAAAATCCAGCCACTGCCACTTTGTGAAGCTAAGGCTAAGGAGGACTAACAGCCATAAAGAGGGATTTTTCATGCCACTGGTTCTAAAATTTTAGGGCAGTGGGCCTAGCGAAAAAAAAAAATAGTAGAAATGCCATTAAAAGGACTAAGAATACCAGAAATACCCTAAATTTCAAGGGAAGGTTTCACACTGAAAAACAGAACTATATCTTACTTAAATCTCAACAGTCATATCAAGTTACCTATACTGGCTAAAAATATTACTTAAATACACTAAATATATCTGTAAAACAATTTAATCTATGGGGGGAAAAAACCCCAAACAGTCTGAAGAATTTTCTGTGTGATTAGTTTTACAAAGTGCTATTTCAGTTTCTATCAGCTTAAGCTATGGGTTTTCCTAAAAAAATTAATTTATTTCAAGTATCATAGCTTTGGGAAATTATTTTTAATTTATAAACCAAGACATACACAAACTTTTAAAGTTGAAGCTTTAAGCTTTAAGACCCACATGCATCACTAAAATTCAAAGTGGTGTAAATATTATAAATATACACAGTATTTAACAGGAATATAAAACCAAGCCCAGCATGTCTGAAGCTCTATTTATTTTAGCATTAGCCATTTACACTTCAAATCTCTGCAACAGTAGCTGTACCTTTCAGAGTTTCTTTCATTACTTCTTCGCTCACCTACCCAAACATATCACTATTGCCTGTGAACCCTTCTGACCTAATCTATCAATTTCCTACAGGACTAATTTCAAGAGATTCCCAGAAATATTTACATTGGTGAGCCACAGTTTATCCCCACAAAGGGATATCCCATATCAGTTCCCAAGAGCAGTAGAAAATGCACTTGCTGCCTTTCCAGCACGGGTGGCTGTTACAAAATTGAGGAAATAGAATGTGACATTACAGAAAAACAGTTAATGACAGTGGCAATATTCAACATTTCACCTGCATTTTTACTAATATATCCAGACAGTTTTAATCTAATTAGATGAAGACTGAAATGTTTGTTCCAGAGAGGCAGGAAGCACATATTTGGAATTGGGGGATACTTATGGTCAACACTGGTTAATGATGCTTATGTCTTCCTTGCAAAAACATGCCACAGGAACTTATGCCCAGGTTGTTCCTTTTATCCTTGCACCTGAAGGCTGCTGTTAGCAGAGCATACCAACATGCAACGCACTAAACAAACACTGATAGTGTGGTTGGGTATTTCCAACATCAGGACCGAGCCTGCTGGTAAACATTTCGCAGCTCTTGGATGTGGGTGCAGAGCACATGGCTACATCCCAACTGAAAATTTCCATGAGATTCAGCACACATTCAGCCTTGCCCCACCCTTAATGACCATGGGAAGAGGACCTCAACGTCCAAACAGAAACAGAGCCCCAAGAGGCTCCAAGGTGACTCAGATGGTTACGGAGGGACTCAGAGAATAGGAAAGGACCAAGCGTTTATGCGTTCCTCAAGATGAATTCATTAATTAAATTTTCATTGTCCACCTTTCCCTTTCATATCCTAGAAGACAAACAAACATTGCATAAAACTCTTTCAGAACCACTGATCCTGTTTCCTGGACAGGAATATTTGAAAGGGAGTGCAATGGTTCTCAAGGAAACCAAAGACAACATAGCAACAGAATAGAAGTCCCTTAAGACTTTTCTCAAGCTAAGGCAGGACTAACTCCTACATTTACAGGTGCAAAGAAATAGTATTTTACAGTAAGCACAAAGCTTTGTGTTCGGAAGCAGATTAATTTCCATTATGCCTGGTGTTTATCCTCCAGGTAAAGGAAGTATTTTTATGAAGGCAACAAACAAAATCTGCAAAACCAGAAGGGGAAATATATTCAGTGCAAATACCTAGTGTTAAATCTGTATTAACTTGCAAATAAAAAATTATAAACTAAAAAAAATTATCATCAACATACTAGACTAACCAATCTATGAATTTTGATACCAACTTACCAATGATGTTGATAATTCAGTAGCATACTTTTTTTCAAGAAGTCTAATTTCTGTTTATCTTCTGGCTTTGTGGTATCATATGTTTTTGTACAAACAGATTTACATGTCTCCTTCTTGTTGAATGTGAACTGAGAAGAATGAAACACATATAAGCAATAAGGTTGTAACAAATTTTGTCTTATTTCAGTATTTAACAATTTTCCCTATGCATTTAATTGTCTGTACTATTATAATAAAATCACCTAACAAACTACCAAGACTAGGTATATTAATCCTGCATAGGAGGTTTTTATATTGATGTATATAAACCCCTCCTGTGCTCATTGTAGGAGCCCTGCACCAAGAGCTCCTTGTTACTGACTAAAACATGTTTTCTGCCATGATTTACCAGACAAGTCATTTGACCTCACAGCAGCAATGCTGTCACAGGCAGCTTCAATTGATAACTTTCTCTCCTACTACCCATACGACAGAACGTGAGAGCTTCAGTCACCAGATAAGACAAGCTGGCTAACACCATTTCTAATTCTTCCATTTTATGGATCCAGTATTTTCAGATATGGTTCCAAGAAACAGCAGTGCTGAGGAGCAATAATAAGGTTTTGTCCAGTTCCAAAGAGAAAAGACAACCTCTGCACCATTTCAACCTACAACTCCATGGTGCAAAGCACAGTTACAATTAGATTAAACTGAGGGATTTCTGTTATGTGGAATTTCAGATTTTGAAGGTCTTTCAGATAAAGCCCTCCTGAAAATGTTCTCCAAGATTCTTATCTCCTCTGGTTACGTTTGAACATACACATTACCAAGCACCCCCTGACAGAGAACAAACCCTGTAAGGAGACGGTTCTATCCTCTCTCCAAACAATACTTGGCCAAGGTTTTCAGAAGGCCGTTTCTTTCCTTCTGCTTGACAAAAATCAAACCTGAATTAGAGAAAAGATACAAAAATTAATAAAATATTCTCAGCTGCAAATAATGTTCCCTAATCAGCACCTACATCACAAGTAAAGGAACTATACAGCCTTCCTTGTAGACAACAGTTTCCTCCTTTAAACTGTAAAAGCAAAGTGTGAAAATTGCACGGTTTGAAAATAAACCAAACAAAACAGAACCAACAATCAAATCTCATAATCGGCTATTTCAGAATAGTGTAGCATAAAAGTTTCCTTGAGTAATTACAAGTTTCCCATTTCAATAGGAATTTTAGCCAAGATTTAAACCTTTACATAGAGTTTCATGATGACTGTGAGAAAAAAGCATGCAGGCCAGATTCCTGGGGCAGGGAGGGGAAGTGATAATAGCAAAAAACCCCCAAAAAAACCTACACACAGACAGCTCCCTTACAACAAGCACTATTAAACAGGTTATTGCAGTTTTATTCACCAACACATTTCATAGCACATCCTCCAAGTTTTTCCCGTCTATTTTTAAGTATATCACATTTGTGTTCACTAAAGTATAGATATAATCCGTGTTTAATTTCTTCAATATTAACAGTCAAAATATTCTTTGAAGCAAAAACTTTACATAGCTGTACGAGGCACTGATACATTTTGTTTGCTCCTATGATGTGTACCAAGAAAACATTTAACACCTCATTAAGATAATTGATGGGATGTTCACACCTCATTACCACTTTAACTCAGCTGGCTATAGGCTAGTAAAGACAGCAGTAATACTTTGATCTACAAAATGACAACTAATGCAGAAAAGTGAATACTATATATAAATATATATATACACACGCATTTTAATCTTAAATTACACTCAAGCAGTGATTCAACCTACATGAGGGCCTATGAATCCATGCACTACTTCTAAACTAAGAGCAAAGACAACTGAGAAGGAAGTAATGTACTGATGTTAATAATTCAGTATCATACTTTTTTCAAAAAGTCTAATTTCCCTTTATCTTATTAACACCTATCTATTCACTGATAGTTCTATTTTTGCAAACTTATGGTAACAAAATAAATAGGCATTCCTCAGAGGCAAATGACTGTAGCAAGATACAGATAAAACTTTTAGATAAATTAAATCCATCTCTTTGCAATAACGTACAACTAAACCAACATAAACAGAATAATATACTTACGCGGTATATTCGTAGGGAAGGACAGACTCCACAGAGTCAAGCCTGTTCACAAACAGCTCGATTCCAGACTGAAAGAGTAGAGATAATCAGCAGTTATACTAAAGCACTCCTTCAATTCTCATGGATACATAAAATTAGGTTTGTTTGAATAAGATAAAAGGAAAGTTGGAAATGTAAGACGTAATTGTACATCTTGTAGGTGTAATGAACTATATCTGCTGAGAACATAAGTAAAACCATCACAAAAGCAGTGACCACATGACAAACTTGCTTTAGGGCTAACAACCACTCAAACTACAAGACAGCAAGGAATCATGCACAAAGATAATACAGTTAGCACAGTTGCCAGTGTTTTAGTTTTATGTACCATGTTAGAGCTGTATTAGTCATCACCATAACTTTTGTGTAATAAAAGTCTTAAAAGAACATGAATAAAAGTACAGATAAGATCAGTACTTCTTCCTATAATTAAGGTACTTCGCAATTTTATCTATGTAGTAGATAATTTTATCTATGTTTTCCAGATGAAAACTGACCTACGAGAATTTAAACAATCTTTTCAGATTGATACACTACTTTAAATTTCAACAGAAGCTCTTTCCAAAGAGAAGACAAAGATTTAACTTCTTATAAAAGTTTTTCAGTAACTCTACCAACTCTTGAGTAAGAACCTGAAATTCAGTCTGCTCTGGTTTCCGACTACTTTGGTCTATACACATTAATTACAGATGGGGAAGCCTGCTGCTATGGAAAGGGAGAGGTCTTTTCCCTCTTGGTCTCAAAATCCCTTCCCTTATTCTAGCCCCACAGTCCCAATGTATTTCAAGTGTTTATCTTACACTGGTTTTGGCAGTTATCTGCTTGCACGGTAAACCAGTTCAACTGGCTAAAACAGCAAAAGACTTAGCCCAAAAAATTTTAAAGAGCAGTTCTTAGTAGCACAGCAAGTTGTCCTCATTTCAGCTGGGATAGTTAATTTTCTTCCTAGTAGCTGCTACAGTGCTGTGTTTTTCATTAAGTATGAGCATAATGTTGATAACAAACTGATGTTTTAGTTTTGGCTAAGTAGTGCTTACCCTAGTCAAGGATGTTTCAGTTTCCCATGCTTTGCCAGCAAGGAAACGCACAGGAAGCCAGGAAAAGCTGACCTGCACTCACTAAAGGGCTCTTCCATATCATAGAACATCATGCTCAGTATATAAACTGGGGGGAGTTGACCAGGAGCCACTGCTCCCTGCTCAGGGACAGGTTGGGCATCGGTCAGTGGGTGGTCAGCAACTGTACTGTGCATCACTTATTTCTCTTGGGTTTTATTCCTCTCCCTCTGCCTTTCACTTTTTCATTAAAGTAATTATTGTTGTTATTATTATGGATATTATTATAATTAGTATTATCAGTATATTTTATTTTGTTTCAATTATTAAACTCTACTTAATTCAACCCACAAGTTTTTACTTTTTTTCCCCTGATTCTCCTCATCCCACCAGGGGCAGCGGGGAGTGAGACAGCAGCTGCAAAGTTCTTAGTTGCCAGCTGGAGTTAAACCACAACAGAAGTTGAGCTGTCTTACTGTGTAATCAAGAGCTGAAGAGCAAAAGGAAGATGAGTGCCCTCAAGAACAAGACCTCTCCCTTTCAATAAGAAGTCATCTATTTTCTTACCAACAGAAGAGCTTTTCGTCCCTATGAAAATTCACTCAAGTTTAGACAAACCAAGAAATTCTGGAGGAAAGCAAAAAAAAAAAAAAAAGATGGAATTGTTCACCTCTGTGTGTAGCTCAGATACTTCAGTCAGGTACTGTATTTTACCAATACACCCTAGCTGTTCTTGTACAAGTCAGGATGCAGCTCTGTGAGGGGCAGGCAGCTGTGAGCTCTTAGGCTGACTAAGTGAAGACACACCTTAGGGCTCCTTCCCCCCCCAGCCATGCAGACCTGCTGCTCACCTCTGGGTAATGCACGCTTGGCGTAATTCTGTGAGCCACGTCAACTTCCTAACACTGCAAAAAGCTGGACTGGCAAAAAGTTGGATAGTTTCCTGCCATGTTAATAAGCTCAAAAAAGGATATAACAAGTAACACAGCTGGGTCAGCACAGAGGGCAGGAACACATTGCCCAGGGGAAGACAGGAATGAAATCTCTCACTCCCAGCAGCAGGGAATTAGACCGCCTCAGCTGGTCACAGAACCATGGCCTCAGATTAGCTGTTCTTCATTGGAGAGGATTTACCTGAATGCTCCAGTTTTTCATAAGAAGTATATGCATTCCTGCAGATCAGCATATTTGATAATTTCCCATACAACAGCAAGTATCCTTTGAAGCCATCAGTATTTTTTTCAACTAAGTAAGGATTCTTAATCTTCAGGCAAGAATTACTATTTCAGCCTGCACAGATCACATTCCATTTCTGATGATATTCCAACCAAAACCACGGAAAGTAGCCAAATTGAGTTTGCCCAAGCAGATTAGCAGGCAACTTGAAAGAAGGGAGAAAAGTCATGAGTCTCATCACTCTTGTGCTGCTACCTACAAGCTCCATTAACAGCATCTCATCCCTTCTCACCAACACAGGACAGGAGATCCAAGGGATCATGATAGCTAGAGTATCATTTAGAGATCTGGTATGTGGATTTAAGTCCTCAAGGCAGAGAAAAATTCACTGCTATTACTGGCATTGCAATCAACATTGCAAGAACTCCGTGAGAACATGTGAAAAAAGACAGCTGTCCAGGAAAGCTCAGTTTTATTCACTTATATAAATATTATGATATAGCAATTATGTGACCATCTATTGTTTCTCCTCACCAGACTACATTCTGTTGCAGACTACATGGAGGAAACCATATGTGAGGAGTGATTTAGACTTCTCCATATGCCTGTGTTTCACTTAGTACGTAAATTGATAAGAGGTGGCCAATATTTGCAATATTACACCTGTTGGGGTGCTCAGTTGCCCACTGATGGCACATTTACATTACCCAAGTACTTCACGTCACATTTATTAAATAATAAATTCTCAGGAGGAGACAAACATTTTGTACACATTATATGAGGAATAAAAATGCAGAGACATCTGAGAAAGGTCACCCCATATGTGACTCAGGTTGGTTACAAAAGACAGTAGGCACCCTGGTTCACCTGACTTAAAAAAATAAATCTTTCTTCTACAAGCTTAAAACAGGAATAATCCAAACATAGCAATATTTTTTCGAGGATGTTGTGAAAAAATACAAACTGCAGCTTGTAAGTCTTAGCCTGTATTTGAAGAAAAAACATTCCTTAAGAGGGTACTGCAGCACCATAATAGGTCATCCCGTGAGGAGATGGATGCTCCATGCTTGGATGTTTCCAAGGCTGGCTTAAACAAAGGTAGAGCTGAGCAGACCTAGTGTTTACAACAGTTGTGCTTCAAGCATGAGGCTGCGATATGTGACCTCCTCAGGTCTCACCATTTCTGTGGTCCTATAAAAGAATGTCCACAGAATGCTTTACTACTACAACCAAAGCACCTTCATTACATGTTTGGCTTATTACCTAATCTGTTGATTCAGGATAGCAAATGGATAAAGTAAGCACATTTACCAAAAGCATACAGTTTAAACAGGCTTGTATTCTGGAGAATCACATACCAGCGTTTCATGTACTGCAGGAGCTGAGAGCTCAGAAAGTGCAAGACAGCCACTTTCCACAGCAGTAAGACCATGGATCATTAAATTGATTGGTCTTGAACTTTCTCGTTCAAGTATTAAAGAACAGTCTGGTGTAATCTCCATCACAGCAGCAGCAAAAAACTTCAAAACGTGCCCCAAAGCAGCAAAGACTATTTTAAGTACAGACCCCTGGCCCACTGACATCCACCAAACAAGTAATCGGGTTATGTGAACTTTGCTTCTTACTTCTGCAAGCATAAAACCAAGTTTAAGCTTCACTTGAGACTCTGGGGCCTAGAAGCCCCTACAGTTCAGGTTCCGGCTGCCCGGAAGACAGAGCAAGGGAAAGCGTCACTGGATGCTTACTCTAGTTTGCCAGCTGCTCGCAGCCACCAGCTGCCAAGAATCACACCCACCCCCCGACACGACCTTCCTTACTCGCTGCAGCTTTCCTATAAAGATTTGAAAGGGCCCGAGAGATGAACGGACGGGGCTTCCTACTTCCCCAACGTGGCCGTAACTCACGGGGTGAGCCGACAGCTCTCTCCTTCCCTCGGAGGGACCGCAGGCACTTTCCAGCAGGGCCGGAGCTGAGCCAGGACAGCAGCGCTACCACTCCCCTGGGTCCTCTGTCTCATGAATTTCATTTTCAATGAGCAATGGCCATAAACTAAAACACAAGAAGTTCCGTCTCAACATGAGGAAGAACTGCTTTACATTGACGGTGGCAGAGCACTGGAACAGATTGCCCAGGGGGGTCGTGAAGTCGCCCTCTCCGGAGACATTCCAAGCCCATCTGGACATGTTCCTATGTCACCTGCTCTAGGTGACCCTGCCTTGGCGGAGGGGTTGGGTGATCTCCAGAGATCTCTCCCAACCCGAACTATCCTGTGAGCACAGCGAGAACTGGACCACCCTCCGAGCCCCCGCAGCCCCGGCGCCGTCGGGAGCCCCGGTGCGGCATCGCGGAGCGGCTGCGAACGCTCCGGGCAAAACCCACCACGCAGCCCCCGCGCAGGGGAACAACACCGGGGCCGAGCCGCATCCCGGGCGGCCCCAGGGGCCTCCGCTCGGCGCCTCTCGGGCTCACCTTGCACTCGGGCTTCTCCTTGCCGGCCTCGCAGAAGTTGACGGGCGCCAGGCCTGGCAGGTAGAAGGCGGCGGCGGGCGCGGCGGCGGCCGCCAGCACGGCGGCCGTGAGGAGGAGCGGCGGCAGGGCCATGGCGGGCCGGGCCCGGCGGTGGCTGGGCGGCAGCGGGGCCGCGCCTCCGTCTCTCCCCCCGCGCGCGCCCGCCCTGACGCGGCCGCGCCGCTTCCGGCTTCCCCCTCGCGCGCGCGCGAGACACGTCGTCACCCTCGGCGCGCGGGGCCGCCCGATGGAGCGGCGGGGGGGGGGGCGGGGCCGGCGCGCGCCGTCTCTTCCGGGGTGTGGCGGCCCCTGTTGCCATGGCAGCGCGGCGCCGTCCCGCCGGGAGCGCCCCGGAGGCAGGGGAACCGGGAATGTGTTAGCAACAGCTTGCCAGCAGGCCGAGGGAGCTGATCCTGCCCCTTCTGCTCCGCCCTGGTGAGGCCACATCTGGAGTGCAGTGTCCAGCTCTGGTCTCCTCAGTGCAAGAGAGACGTGGAGCCCCTGGAGTGGGTCCAGTGGAGGGCAACAAAGATGATGAGGGGACTGGAGCATCTCTTTTACAGGGATAGGCTGAGAGACCAGGGCCTGTTCAGCCTTGAGAAGAGATGACTGAGAGGGGACCTCACACTGACTATAAGTGTCTGAAGGGAGGGTGCCAAGAGGATGGATCCAGGCTCTTCTCAGTGGTGTCAAGCAATAGCACAAGAGGCAGTGGGCAGAAACTGATACACAGGAAGTTCTACCTGAATATGAGGAAGAACACCTTTACTGTGTGGGTGACCGAACGCTGGAACAGATGCCCAGAGAGGTTGTGGAGTCTCCCCCACTGGAGATACTCAGGAACCCTCTGGATGCAATCCTGTGCCATGTGCTCTGGGGTGACCCTGCTTGAGCAGGAAGGTTGGCCCAGGTGACCCACTGAGGTCCTTTCCAGCCTGACCTGTTCAGTGTTTCTGTGAATGTCCACAGGTGACAGGAGCAGCATCCAGCAGCTGTTTGGGACTCCTTGCCTGGGCGGTCCCAGAAAGGCCTGAGCCCACTGATCCCGGTTAGGCTGCACTGGCTTTGTGCCTGTCCAGCGGTCCTTGCTCTTTCTAAAATAAATTTTGTCTTTTTTTAAATAAATTTTGTCTGCGGTTTTTTTGTGGTTTTGTTTTTTTTTTTTTTAGTTCTCAAGGGTTTCACTGGGAGGAGGGATCTGCCGCACCCAGCCACTCATGCCAACACCCTTGAGTTCCCTACGGTTTGCAATCCAAGAGTTTCTAAGTGTGAAAGGGGTTATTTGAATATAAAGTTAATTTCACAGCACTAAAATAAAACACAAGCTTCCTCAGCGGAATATGATTGGAGTCTGAAAAGGGGAGGGGTAAGGAGGCTTATTTTTTACAAAAATATGAAAACTTTCATGCAAAATGTAAACCAATCTCTTTCAAATAGATAATCCAGTGTCTACTATTCACTCCTCTTCCCGTAGGCCCTTGGGGGAAATGATGACTGACACAGCTAGGCAGGGAGAAATCGCCCCTGAAGGCTGGGTAGTCAAGGAGGCAGGATGGTCTCCAAACCCAGGCAGTGCGTGGCCATGGCACGTTATTGCCCACAACAGACTTGGAGCAAACAACATCCCTGTCTTTTTTTTTAATTCACAAGGGTTTTGCTATGGACAACTCTTCACTGTTTTCAAACTGAGCTCTCAGGTGAGATGTACCTGCTGGCTGAGTGGAGCCGGGGAGAAAACAGACAGACGGGTAGGTGTTGGCTGTGGATGACTCCCATGTCAACCGAATGTTCAGAACAACCCGAGTCCATGTTACCTTCATTTCACCAATGGCTGCCGTCCTGTGGCACAATCTACTGAAAAAAATCCCAACCAAAAAAAGAAACAAACCTACAGAAGGGGCAGACATAAAAAGTCTGTTTTGATAAGGTAGAAAAGGACATTGCTCAGATTCTCATTTCACCTTTCCCTGCTTCCTAATATTTTCCATCAGTGTGAGTTTGTGCAGCTTCAGAAACACCCTCTCACGAAAAACTATATTTATAAATGTTGCAGCGTTTCCACTAATTTCCTTGATTCTCAGAACATGTTTTATTTCCTTTCTTCTATTTACTACAGGGTTGGGGGAACACACCTGTTGCTCACACGATCCTATACATAGCCAAAGTCTTTAGGCAGCTAAGGTGTTGCCTAAGGTCTGTGTCCTGCAACACAATATTCCAGTGCCTGAGAAAGCACGAAGAGAGATACCAGGCTACAGTGGCCAACCTGTCTAGGGCAGGGTGAAGCTTCAGGTGGGTCAATTCACACAGCATCTGACTAGATAAAGGGTTGAGCATCTAAATACCTAGGCCACATAATGTAGTCTTTAGGTGAGATAATTGTAATAAATTTTCATATAGTTTCTACATTACACAAGCCATTCTTCAAGTTTGAGATGAATGCATGTTAATTTATAGCATATACATTAGATATTTTTGAACTCTCCATATATTTAAAATTTAAGTTGTTCGTCTACCTTTCTCATTCCAATTCCTGCTTGTCTCATCCTGTAGATATCCTAAGAGCACAATTATAAGATCAAGCCTTATGACAAGCACAGCTGGAGAAGAAATCCCAGTTCCCTCTTTTTATTTAAAATTACTCATGGTTAGGATAATCAGGTTGTAAATGACCCAAGTTCAGTTTCTTTTCTGCCACAAGGGAGTTCAAACATATCTCCCATTTCCCAGGTTAATATTCCAAGCAAATTACTTTTGTGGGCCTAATTCCATTCCTTCACATGAGAGAATATTTAAAGGCATTTGCCCATTTAATCCTCTTCTTCCTTGAGAACGCTCCAAAAACTGCACAATGGGTAGGAGTTGTGGTGTATTTTGTGATCTGCTTAAATCTCTCCTTTTACTATGCCTTTGTGACTGCCAAACCTGCTGACTCACATCCATTTTAAGGGATGCTCTGCCACTTGGTCCAAACAGCATTTCAGTGGATGTGGTGCCATATGCTGTGATGCTCCCTCCTCTCTACTCTGCAAAGGTGATGTGGAAAAACCATTTGTAGGCTGTGTTATTCTGGAGCAACTATAACAGTGGGTTATAATCCCAGGAATGGCCATGGTCCTTGAGATCTAACTTGAGGCTGGGCAAAACCCATCTTCTCTAATTTAATGAGAACTTCAATGGTACTTTGCTTGGTAATTTCTCTTCTTAAATTCCCCTGCTATGGGTTTTATAGCCATAGGTTACAGGTCAGGGGGTGTGGTTTTAGTACCAGAAAAACAAGTGTCACAGGTTTTTATCATCAGAAATTCCAAGGTTATGTGAGACTGTGAAATAAAACACACAAAAAAAATATTTTTTCAGACACTAATGAACCAACAGAAGCCAAAGCAAAAGAACAGCCTGGGTTTTTTCCTGATAAATTCTTGGGATAAGAAAATATGAAGATAAGAATATAGTGGCCAGAAACTGCTGGGAAAGTAAGTGTCACTCCTTGAAAAGTTTTACCCTTCTTTTTATCAGAAGCTGTTGTGAACAACTTTTGCCATTCTTGCGGTGGTTCCACCTTTTGCTGCTTATATCTGGTCTCCAAGGGGTGCCACCTTCGTTTGAGGATTCACAGCTCCCATGGTTCAGTTCTTCATTTCAAAGTCTTAAAAGTCCCTTGTATCCTACAGCTCAGGGGCTAATGCCTTCTCCTAGCATATTCCCTCCTCTGCCTGAAGGCGCTGTAACTCGCTTTTCTTACTATAGCGCCTTAGCAGGCAAGCTGTGGGGCTGTTCCACTTGCTGTAGAACAGATCAATAATCCTTGGTGTGGCAGCTGCAAGCACACAGTTGTTTCCTCCACTACAGGTTTTACAGGCACAGGTTACAATTCAGTTACAATTTTAGTACCAGAAGAGCAAAATAATAGTCTGCTGCATAATGTTTAGAGTGCTAACTGGATACAACTAACATCCACTTTGCTGCTAATTGTCATTTCAAGTTTTTTTTCTTTTATTATAAACTATTTATTTGCAGCCTTGAACCGGAATGTCCCCTACCAACTAAAATTCAGAGTTTTGTAAAAAAGTTTTGTCTTCTTCTCTCCTGAGACAACTGGCAATAATAATGACAAATTTCATATTTGTCTTTCATATTTGTGTGGAAATCCCCTGCTGTTAAGTAGCCCCTACACTGGTAGACTGGCCATTTTTCTATAAAATGAGAAGTAAGGATGAAGACTTCATCAACTGGAGGTGGAAGCTGAATTAAAGTCCCTGATGGCAGTGCTAACAATCATTGCTCACAATAATTTCTGTTCCTCCCGCAGCAGGAGTATCAAGTGTGTCAAAGAACTTCTCACAGATTAAACAGGTGAAGGATTATGGTTTGTGAAGGCTCATTCTGCTTTGGTCTGAGGACATTTGAACAATAACTCCTGCTAAGCATAAGGTACTTCTGCGAGTGATTGAACAACAACCTTTAGGGAGCTTTGAGCCTGAAAACAGAGGGGTCTGCGTTCCTCCTCGGTGGGATGACAGCAGAGCACAGTTACAGGAGAGCTATGGTTCTGTGTCTAAAGTCAAAGTTGAGCACATTGAGTGCCCTAGTCCTTTGTGGATCCAAAGCTTTCATGGCAACAGAAACTTGTGATTGACCAGGTTACGTGGGGGAGTGAAGGCATCATATCATCAGCCCACACAGATGAATGGCAGCATCATCTGTGAGGTACCAGAGCAGAGGTCCTGTTGGTTTGCCTCTTTCTGAAGGCACGGTCCTCCAGTGGGTAGTTGTTGGCCTCCGGCAGCTCAGGACTGCAACCTGTGAATATTCTGCAGGGCTTGGTGGCATGTGAGGTGTGCTTCTCCTTCAGGTCAGAGTAGAACTATAGTGTTTCAGGAAAAGCATATATTCTAGTGCAGCAGCCAATTCACTACCTAAATAAATAGTGCAGCATTCAGAGTAGTCACAGAGTGTGTAGAAACTCATCTGGTTGTACCATTGCTGACTTTGTTTGGCTTTTGTGACTTGCAAGTCTGGTTTTGTGCCTTTTTTTTTTTTTTAATCTTTGTTCAGGTGTTAGATCCAGCACTTCCTGTGACTTTATGACCAACTTCAAATTAATGTTTAACATAACTTCTTTCAGGCTTTTGGTATGCTATAGAGGCCTATGTCCTTTTCTCCCTCTGTTTCCTAGGGCACTAGAAATATGCAACTGTCCAATACCTGACTCACCAAATTAAAAAGAGGAATTTACTAAATAAAATAGGCAAAAAAGAGCTCTGTCAGGTAAAAGCAGCTAATGAATTACATCTTAAAGGAAAATACTGAGACTATCACTGTATATTTAAGGCTAAATTAAGCTCAGCTGACTCTTTTGCCTGAGCGATGGGGCAGAGCCTTTGGAGAAATGAGCGTGCTGAGAGGGACATGGCTATGCCTTGCAGCAAACACTAACCAGACTCCTCCATGAGGGAGAAGGGACACGTGGCACCAGCTAGTGAGGTCTGAGCGCCAAGGGCTTTGGGAGCAGCTACATTTATGAGTCTCTCCAGCAGTTGCTATAGGTAAGGTTTCTGTGAGGTCCCTGGTGGGTTTTAAACCAGCACAAAAGAAAGTGTGGGAAGATTGCTGCCTCCCTGGCCCACGTCTCCCATGTTTGGAGCTGGTCTGGTTCAGGCTGCACCAATTAGAGTGTTCAGCCCTCAGAGTGTAAGAATGTAAATGTTTTTAACATCATTACCAATTAATGGGATTGCAAAGAAACAAACCTTTACGCAGAAATATGTTTGTGGATAAAACAAAGAGGAATGCTTCTTTTTATAGCTCTATGAGCCCCAAATCAGTTGAGCTGGTTATCTGTTCAGCAATGTGCATGGTGATTAATGATTCCACTGCAAGCTGAAATATCCAAGCTTGTGGAAGTTTTCAAGCTTAAATATAACTCCTGGTGGTCACTGTTTCTATCAACTGGGAAAAGAAGAATATGTTGTGGGTTTTTTTCCTTCAAGAAGAGACTGATTGGGATCTTTGTCAAGAGTTAAACTAGATTTTTTGGGGAAAAAATAATTTAAAAAAAAAGTGTGATCATCTGCTTCTAGCCCATACTTGTGAACACACAGAGAAACACATACACACAGACACATTTGGTTATTAGCAGTTAATCTGTGGTCACATTTCTCAACTATTCTTCCCTAGACCTGTATCCTTCTGTGGCATGATATATTAACACATGCAATCAGCCACATTGATAAAGGTCTTTACCCAAGACCGGTTACCGGTGGTGAATCTTGCACATTTGTAAAGCAAAACACAATTATGAAATTCAGATTTAGGGAAGCCTGCTGGAACAACACAGTAAAGGCTAAAGAGCTCATTTGGGATGCGTCTGCTGGAAATCTAGACATGACAGTATCGAGGCAGTTAAATTCTTCTGAGACTTATTTTTCCACTAATTTCAATTGAGAATTATGTGCCAAATTAGGAGTTGGATATTCATGTACATTGAGTTTGCACCATGCTCCTTAGGTCCTAGTTTTAGTCCTTGAATTTTGTAAATGGTATGCTGAGTATTTTTTGACTCATAGAAAGTGTATTTGTCATAATGTTTTCCCTGTCCCGTGCTGCAGAAATTGCTTTACCACGTCTGTCACTGCCGGGTATTTAGGTGTCTAAGAAGGACTGTAGAGCACTCCATAAGAAGGACTGTTTAGAAAGGGAGTTTCTCAATAATCCCTTCAGTTCCTGGAATTTTATGCCCTGAAGTATGAGAAAGGTTATTTGTCATAACTTTTAAGTCTGCTTTATCCATGTGATCTAACTGCAGCTATGACTGTTCCCCTTAAAGGCTTAAGCCCTTTTAGATTTCAAAATATTTTTGTCGTGGGTATGAAATAGTGTAATTACCTTAATAAATACTTGATGAATTACGTACTTTTTAAAAAATTTGTTTCAAATCTGGAGCTTTTAAGCTTCATCCTCTACTCCTAGTATTGAAAAAAGGGGTGAATGACAGAGCCCAGTTTCCCTACCTTGCATCACCACATTTCCCTTATGACTACTCCTTATACTAACCCGTCTTAGAGAAAAACTTCAGCTCTGGTGTCAGTCAGGCTCTGGGGAATATTCCTATCAAAATAAAAAGTCCTGATGTGGGACAAAAAGTGTCCTCTAATACATGAATTTTTCAAATAGTGGAGAGAGTGGGACTGGGGCAAAGTGATGCTGGACTGATAGTGTCCCTGCCCTTTGTGATCAAACCTGTGCTGAAATAAATCGATGGGAGCCACCAGCTAAAATGATATATGGATTGTCCTAAATTGCGTCAAGCATCAGATTGGTAACCTATACAGATGTTACAGAAACATCTACAAGTTGCCGTTGTCCTATTAGGTGGTTGCAGTGGTGACAACCCTGCAGTTGTCCTACCCAGTGAGGCGAGTGGGACTTCAGGCATCCTCCCTGGGATGCCACTGGTGGGAAGATGGCCTGAAGAAGGCCTTCAGGAATCCTGTGGCCAGGCCACACTTCAGCCCAATGTTCAACATTTGGAGCACTTACTTGGGCTCAACCCCCACTAGCAAAAACGCTGGTCTACGTGGCCAATTCCTGCCTCTTGCACCGGGGTCAGAGCAAGAGGTGCCTGGCAGGAGATGAGTGAAAAGATCACGAAAGAAGCAGCTATCAGCAGGTGACTTGTGCTGGGAGGCAGCGGGCAAGTAACCTTGCTCCATTTTATGGTAGTGCTTCACCTGCAAGTGCCCGCTGTGAGTGAAATTGCCTGGGCTGGTGCTGTCCTTTATCAATTTCACTCTCAGCAGGCTCCGCAGGTGAAGCATTTCATTGCGGGAGTTGGACTCAGCTTTCTCCTTGACAGCCTGAAATAGAAAGTGGAGAAAGGAAAGAAGGTAATAAATGGAGAAAAGCAAAAGCAAGACAGAGAGCCACGAAAAGCAGGATGTATGTTAAATGGTAATGGTAGTTCAGTGCAGCCAGCCCTCTAAAGTGGGGGGAATTTGACACTGAAAAGAGTTTTGCTTACCTATTTCAAGCTGTGCCACTTGGAAGTAAAAGAAGTGAAAGGACTTCACAATTAGAAGGGAAAAATTATTATGAATAATATTATGTTGAAAATACTATGTAAGATGATGTGGGTACAACTAAAAGATAATTTTCTTCATCTTCAGCCTAACAGAGAATTTTAGTAGTTGTTTCTGTGAGAAATCCAGATAAAAATTCTTTTTCCCTGTTTTTCTAAATTCTGAATTTCAGATTTATATGCCTTGAGTTTTTGTGGGTTTTGTTGGGGTTTTTTGTTGCCCTCTTTAAGACAACCTGCTTAAGACTTTTAGTGTTCCTGGGTGCTTGATACCACTTCCCTTGAGAGAAATTCAGCATCCAAGATGAGAACCATGCAAAACCAGTATCTGCATCTGAATGTCTGACTGCCTGTTACTAGGGAAAGAAGTGCATTGATTCAGAGACAGGAATGTCGACACAGCTTTGAAGCTCCCAGACCCATCTCTTTCCAGTTAGTCACATCCTAGGGCTTATGGGGAGTGTGGGGCAGCACAGAGCCAAAGCATTTGAGCTGGTTCCCAGCTCCTAGAGGAATTGTTTGCATGGAGACTAGGAGGCTGATTGTAGAACTGCAAACATCCTGCTTTAGCCGCAGTGAGCTGATACCTTGAACCAGCTGATACCTACCTGCAGCAGGGGACAAGGGGAAGTGATTCCTATACCTCCTGTAGGATACACCCCACAGCACCAGAAACTCTGTCCTAGATATGGGTTTGGGAGGCAATCACACTGTGTAGCCCATCCCTGAAGTTTTGTGGATAAAGAGCAGCTTTTTATTCCGGTGACATGAGGCTTGTGCAGCTGTGTCTGGTGGCTTGCAGTTTGCTGCTGGTTAATGTGGGAAAACTGGTTGAGAGGCTGTTGCTGGAGGAAGGAAATCTGAGTGGAAAAGATCACAAATCAGCAGAGCTCTCGAATTTCAGGAGAGGAGGGAGCAAAAGCAGTGGACTAATGAACTTAAACCAGAAGACTTCAACCCGCTCAAAGAATTGGTAAATGCAGTCTTGTGGAAAGGAATTTTAATGGGAAAGGGAGCCCTGGAGAACTCTCAGCTCCTCAAAGAGGCATCAAAGATGCAATGAAAAACCACATCTCAGCAAGATGTGGGGAGAGGCCAGTGTGACCACCTAGGAAGATGACCTGACAGTCAAAAAGATGGTATAAAAGGTGGCTTGCAGGCAGGAAGTACAAGGAAACGTTCCGATGCTGTCCCATATAACACTCTCATGGGTGAACTAGGGATATGTGGTCTTCATTAAACTGCTGCAGTGTGGGGTAGAAAGGAGGCAAGGGATCAGGCAAGCATGTGGAAGACAGAAGAGGAAGAATTAGGTGTGGAGAGAGAAGGTGGCACAAAATGGGGTAACTTTTTTTTCCTCTAGAATAAAAAAAAGCATTCAAACTAAAACCTGAACACAATATTACACATCTAGTGTTGTAGTTCCATGCAAATGCCTTTGCCTTCTTAGCAACGGTGTGTGACTGTAAACAGAACCAGATTTGCCGGATCAGTAAATACAAACCTGCCCTAATGCTGAGAAAAATATTAAGATCCTTTGCATGAAGCTTTTTGTTTTCTCAAATGAGGAAGAAAAGCAAGCCAACCTACTGCAACTCCCCCCATAATGAATTCTCTTTTATATTCTAAAGGGTGGGGTTTCTAAGTACCCAAATTTGAATGATTAAACAAACCAAGAGGTACATTTTTCTACTGGATAGATTGCAAGAGGTGGGTTTGCCAGCTGCCACCCACAAGCTGGTTTAATAAGGTTATTTGTCTATTTGTCCCCATTTGCAAATAAACTTCTTTCTTAGGTGCCCCTGTTGCCCCTTCCAAAGTGACATGTTAGGAGTGCTTAGATAATTCAGGCAGAAGAGTGCACCAGGAGCAGGAGGTCCTCCTACTGATTTTTGTATAAGATCTCTGCTGAGATAATTTTTAAAGCACCACATTCTTTTACATTTTTTTCTTAATATGTCCCACTCTGTAACAGGATGGAGGTTAGTTTAAAGCTTAATTAAATTAGCAATCAATGGGATTAGGATGTCAAAAGTTGATGTAAAACATCAGGTAGAGGAATTATCATCTCTGTTATTCTGTATTATCAATTCATTGGAAACCAGGGGAAATTTTGAATTACATTCTGATTTATATCTTCCATATGTCACATAGACTACAGATAAATGCAAAACTGCCTCTTTAATTTATGATTGATGGGAGGAAGGTTGATCAGATGTGAAAAAATCCATGCATATCATTTACACAAGAAAGAGACAGAAATGCTTGGGAAGTTCCGGTGAAAAGATGATGGCTCTCTCAGTGACCTTTTCTCTCTGGAAAGTACAGTATGTTCCCTGGGAGGTTTACTTGCCATGCTATGTATGGATCACTGTGCAAATAGGCAGAGGAGAAAATAGAGGCTGTAGTGAAAAGAATCTCACCTGACGTGTGAGTTCGCTAACAACGCAAATCTCAGTATACATATAATGAAAATTATCTATAAACACTCCTACGTGGTGGGTAGGTCTGAAAAGGTTATTTGGCACTGCTCAGAAAAAGGTGTTTGTTTGCCATTCTTGGCTTTGGATGAGCAGGAATACAGTGCAGTGCCACTGAGAAAATGGAAATGTAACACAATCCAAAATCTATCAATACCAAGATTTTTGCAAGTCAGATTTTTATTTTTCTTTTCAGTTTAGATGGTCTTCTAAGTAGCATGACTTTGCAATGTGCAGAACAATTATAATCCTAAATTAAAAATAAAAAATTTAAGTGTGGAAAGGGTAATTGCTATTCTGATGTTACATAATGCTGCAGCTCTGTTCACAGATACTCATACTGGGTGCACTGGCTACTATATTGTATGTTGAATGTTTGACAACTCTGTTTTAGCAAGGATCAGTTTCTATACTGTTCCTCCTTCATAAAAATGAGTAAGTGCAGAGTGGTAGTCTGGTAGGCTGGCAGTGCATCTGACAGAGCAATCTATGAATTCATATGGACTGTAGGATCTCTTAGTACTGTATTTGTGTTTGAAGTACGTTGCTTCAGGAGTTTTGCAAGCCAAGAAAAAAAAAAGAGCAATCTGTGGTGACTTGGCCTGCCAAAAATCATGAATCTGGAAGCAATTACGGAAAATCAACAGCTGAGTCTGCTAGTAACTCAGCACCTTGGGTGCAGTGGGAAAAGCTTCATAAAGCACACAATTGTATTTGTGTGATCTAGCTGAATGGAAAATACATGCAGTTGAATATGCAAACTGTGCATTCATTGACCTGACTTGGGTGACATGTTTGGATTGCAGCAAGTTCTCTATGTACCGTTGCATTGGTTGTTTGCAACTTCTCTGAAATTCCATCCATCCAGTGAAGTAGGCAGTACCTACACTGATAATTTTTACATGAAGAAATAAGATCATAGAGTCACAGAAATGTTGGAGATCACCCCCCTCAAAGCAGGTCTACTGCCAGTGTTGTGCTACCACTGTTAAGTCAGCTGAGCCTTTATCCAGCTAAGTCGTGAAAACCTTCCAAAGCAGGAACTGCCACCACTTCTCTGGAGCACCTGGTACAGAAGGCTTTCCTAGTGGCAAGCCTGAACTTCCTGATCTGCCATGTGTGCCTGTCGCCCTTTGTTATGTCCTCTGGGACCACCAAGAAGAGTTTGGCTCTGTCATCTTTGATCTTCAGGCAGACACAGGCTGCTGTTCTATCACCCTTTGGGCTCCTCTTCACTGGGCAAAACAGACCCAGCTCCCTCCACCTCTCTCACACTGCATCTGCACTCCAGACACTGGGCCATGGTGGCAGCCCTTAGCTGCACCTGTCCAGTTTTCCACAACCCTCTGGAGGCAGGAGTCCCAACCACCTGCAGACTTTCCCGTGCCATGCAGATGTTCAGTTTAATCTGCTGGCCACCCTCCTCCCAGCACCCCTCATAGCCCCTTTTCAGCAGAGCTGTTACTTTACATCTTGGAGTTATTCAGTCCCACATGCTAAACTTTCAATGTCTCCTTGTTGAACTTCATGGGATTGCTGAAATCACTGCAGTGGTAAAGGTACATGGTTCTTGGTCTCGCTGTTATGATTTTTCACATTTTTAGAGTATACTGGTGACACTAACAGCTCCAGGCACTACCAAGCTCTTTCAGTTGTACACAGCCCCCAGAAGTCTCTCAGCCACTATTTGTGGCACAGTGTGCCTTGATCTCACAGGGGCACTGCAAATCTCTCTTCTTTCTTGATTTCTCATACCCACCTTTGTTTTTCTTAAGCCTCACACATTCATCTTGATTTGTTTCTCTCCTATCCAGATGGGATTTTTTCTGAATGGTGCCCTCTTCTGCTGGCTAGCTAGCCCTGGCCCTCTCTGTCACTCTGTCAGCATAGAGCGTAAGTGCCAAAGGTCCCAGGCAAGAGCAGCTCCTGTGGGTGGGGAAGCACCTGCAGGAGGTCATGGCCATGGCCCACTGCCCTCTCCCCTGCTCTTTGCTCCCTTACCAAGCCAAATAACAAAGCATTTGTTCCTGACAAGCAGATGGGGCTGAATTGGAAAGGAGCCCGGATTCCTTATAACTTAATCTCTGTCTACTCAGCTGTAAGTAAAGAGAGTTTTGTCTCAAAAGAACATGATTTCTTTGGCTTTGCCACCAAGTATTTGTTCACTGACATATTTTTTTTCTCATACTGTTTTCCCGAGAGAAGAAATGAATAGTTAGATTTCCAGCTACCAAAAAAAATTATCTGTTGTTAAGGGAGGATGGATGAGGAGCCATTCACTAAAAGGCAGATTACTTCTGATGAGGCTATTATGCCAATTACAAGCTTTTTTTCCTCTATATAAAATGCTGTCCTGCCACAAATTCCAGGCTTAGAGAAGTGTGGTCATCCATTTATTCCAAGAAAATGGTGTTGAGACAGATGAGCTGAGGAATTCACAGAGAGAGATTACAAAGTTTCATGGTAGGCTGCTCTGAGGAGGAGTTTTGGAGACTACCTAGATTTTTTACTGTATTGGAAAGCTTATTTTGTTAGGAATGAACAAAGAATTATATTAACATTAAGCTGACAAGTGACTTCATATTTCAAAAAGCAAGATATCATAATCATATTCCTTTACCTAGAATATAGCAACAAACCTTTAAAAATCCATAACCTTTTTCTTTGTCAGACAAAGTGCAAATGGTCCTTTAATTTTTGTCCCTTGACTGTCTTTTTCAATTCTTATGGAACATAGTCATAACAAGCATATTAGATATATCCTGAAAGTTTCCTGGCAAAGACAATAGTTTCCATTTTACCTCCCTGATAAGATTATATCCTTCTCCATAGAGAATGGAGAGCTCCTGATGGATCCATCCAAGGTAATGAGTGAGACCAGCTCCTGCAAAAGGAGTCAGGCTTTGGATGCCAGAGTTTTACCCATGTTGGCTGTAGCAGGAGCCTGGTTTCTCCCAGACAGGAGCAATATTTTTTGATCAGGAGTCAGCATAGGAATGAAGGGGAGGACTGCATGAGACATGGAGGGCTGGCAGGAGCACGGGAGGAGCTGGCTCCATTTCTGGGGCTGCATGCTTTTCCTATGTTCGTGGTATCAAGAAACCTGTAATGTAAATTATCAATGTGCCCCAGGCTGAGAACATAGGGCACCTGACCTGGCACTGGCAAAGTGAAGGATCAGGTGTGAGTGCTGCAGGTAGGCAGGCAGCAAAGACCCAACCACAGAGGGTACCCACCATCTCTTACTAGTGCTAGTCAAGGCTATATATAGAAGCTTTGGTTAATGACTAAAAGATATATGAGCACATAGCTGTTACTTCTGTGCACAGTGATGGTGCTTGGTGGCACTTTGGGGGCCAAGAAACCATGCCTGAGGCTACCCTGAAAACACTTGGTGAGTGCAAGCTCCCTGAGCACTGTGCCATGCCTATTCCCTCCTCCCATAGTGCTCTCCTTCGCAGCCTTGGCAGCCCTTCCCAGACAGCGAGCCATCACCCTGCTTTAGCTGTGGTGGTGCCCACTCTGAGCGGAGCAACCGTGCATGTCCACCCTGTGCCACCAAACAAAAGGCTGCCGACCTACTCCAGACCTTGGGCTGGCCCCTGAGGTGGCTGCTGAACTCTCCCTCTCTGCCTGTTGATAAGCTTTGGTGCTTTGCAATTCCCCTTTCCAATTACTGGCCCTGCTCCCAGCGCTGGCTGGGCCTGGTGTGTGCTGCCTGCTTGGCAGTGATGTGGGACTGTGGGGCTTAAGGTGGGAGGAGACAAAAGAAACAGTGAGGCAGAGCAGGGACTTGCATCAGTTGCTGGGAGGGCATCATCTCACTGCTACCTTTTGCAGAAGTCCTTGGAAGTGCCTGCTTGGCTAAAGATGGAATCATCTGGATAAGCCATGCAGAAGTGGCCCTTACAAGTGTTAGGACAGGGACTCAGGAAGTTCCCTGGGCAAGGCATGTAGACATTGAGACCAAATGAGACAAATGTCTTTCTGAAATGACTTGGGTATAATTGACTGGTTTTGGGGCGTGGAAACAGAGAGAGTGAGCCCTGCTACTCTTTTTTCTTTAGCTGCCTTGCTATATTGCTAAAAGAAACTTAGGGGGATTGTCCATATAAATCTAAATATACAATAAATATCAACACCACTATTCTAGGTATTGTGGGCTCAATGTTTTCCCTTATCATAGGCACATTCCTATTTCAAGGACATCCACATGAAGTGATCTGAAGCTCCAGAACTGACCTCTTGTGACTCCAAGTAAACAAACAGCAATCCTGCAGTCATCAGCTATCTGCTGGCTCACTTCATGGAGGCACCAGCACAAGGCAGTGTGCCCATTGAGGATGTCTGGTGGAAATTCCAGCTGGCATAAGGCTGGAACCCTCCTCTCACCTCTTCCTGAAATAGGCAGAGCACCACCGTGTGTCAGACATCCCTATGGCATCTTTTGTACCCATGACTGCTTTGCAAGTAGGACAAATCATGGTAAAGCTTGTGCAGCCAGAGTTGCTCATGAGAGATGGATGAGCAGTCTGTGGACTGCAGAGGGCAAAAGTGGGGAGCTGGCATCTTCCTTTCCCCACTTTCCTAAATTCTCTTTTCCTGGGAGCTGGGCTCCTCACCCAGGCTGGCACTAAGGTTTTATTGGTGTGAGACTGGAATCCAGCTCTGATTGCCACTGCAGGGACTGCTCTTCACAATTAGCTCAGAAGAGAGGTGTCCAGGAGGAGAAAGGGCTTCTCACCAGGAGAAAGAGCTCTCTACTAAAGTGTCAGCTCAAAACCAACTTTTACCTCAGTGGAGAACAAAGAGACTGCTGGCTGGGTTATGATTTTTAATATTTGAAAAAGCTCTCTTTCTGAAAAGACACTTAAAAAAGCAAATCAAACCAAACCAAACCAAAACATGAATGTGAGCAAATCCTGAAGATCCTCTTGTCCTTGAAAGGAAAGAGGTAAGAAGCATGGCCCAGCCACTATCCTAAAACCCCTGTGGCAAGCAATAATCTTGAAAAAGCCAGTGCAAGCTATGTTTTCAATTTATAAATTAAATGTGTTTAAAATTTATGAACTCTGACTGCAGGAGTAACTACTTCATTAGACTTTAAGGCTGTGTGTTTCCTTGGCTTTTTTCATGGTAAAGTAAAACACATTTCTAATAAACATGGAAAGAGGTTCCAAGCTAGAGTCACTACTTTTATGTAAAGGACCCTCCAGACTCATTAAAAAAGTTTACCACCTAAATAAAGCAAGCACATTGTAATTCTTTAACTCATAAAGTTGGTAATATATACAGAATATTAGCCTACTCTTACATGTACACTGCTTGGTATCAATGAATGACATACAGCAAGGGGTTTACTATAAGGAAATTAGCATATAAAACTATGTTTTGGTAAGTCAGACTGAAAGACGAGCTCAAGGAATAAGAGGATGTAAGTTGGGGGCTGCTCTGATTTGCTGAGCAAGCATGGCAAATTATATGCAGATACTGAGCTGAATCTGTAGCTGTAACCAAAATTGCTCTGTTTCTCCTAGTTTATATCAGTGTTGAGATCCCGTTGACAGTCAGCAGTGGGAACATGAGTGGAGGTGTGGTGGTGTCTGCACCATGCATTGGCCCACAAAATGAGGCTGTGGCTGAAAGAGCTGGCACCATGCACTTCCCCTTACCAGCACTGGTGCATCCACAGCTGAAGTACAACATTCATTTTTGGGACTCCTGCCTCCAGAGGGTTGTGGAAAACTGGACAGGTGCAGCTAAGGGCTGCCACCATGGCCCAGTGTCTGAAGTGCAGATGCAGTGTGAGAGAGGTGGAGGGAGCTGGGTCTGTTTTGCCCAGTGAAGAGGAGCCCAAAGGGTGATAGAACAGCAGCCTGTGTCTGCCTGAAGATCAAAGATGACAGAGCCAAACTCTTCCTGGTGGTGCCAGAGGACTTAACAAAGGAAAAACCCACATATGTCAGATGGGGATGTACAGTTTGGCCATTAGGAAAGCCTTTTCCATCAGATGCTCCAGAGAAGTGATGGTGGCTCCTTCCTTGGAGGCTTTTTATGACTTGGCTGGATAAAGGCTGATTTAATGGTATGATGGTGGTGGTAGTCCTGCTCCAAGAGGAGATAAGGCTAGGTGACCTCCAGTAGTCCCATGAAACCAATATTTCTGTGATTCTGTGGTTCTTTATCCCAGAGCAATGGGGAAGCATGTCCCAAAGCATCAGACAGTTCACCTGCTCAGAGAGAGAGAAGACACCTCTGCCAGATCCTGTCTCATGAGGACTGGTCTCAGCCTAGCACTTACAAGTGTGCATTAGGCTATGCCGGGGCTTAGACCCAAGTTTGCGAACAAATCTGTCAGCCTTAGCTAGCTGGTGTCCTAAAGTCACCAATGTCTGACTTACACTCAGTTGTGCCTTGTAGTAGTCACATCTCAGTGTACTTGTGCATGACAAAGTGGCATACTGGCAGAATCTTTGGTCTTCAAAACCCATGTTTCAGCAAGATGTCACTGTATTTTCAAGTCCAGTGATGAAAAATCCCCCATCAACTTTTCTCTGCCTTCTCAGATACTTTACCCTTTATGTGAAGCCTTGTATGTATAATTTGCATTCAGTTCTTCTCTTGCATTGGAATTAGTCACATGAGAATCACAGGATTGGCTTTTTCTGGTTAAAACTTTCCTCTGCGGAGGAACCCTTTCCTGGCTGTGCTTAGAAAATTGTCCCCAACCCTTCCACTGTCTCAAAGCTGATGCAGCCAGTTGCAAGGTCCCTACCTCACAGATCCTTTCCTTTTGGGTTACAGGGGTGATGAAAATAACACTGGAAATCTCACTTCACAGTTTCTTGCATGACAGCAAACAACAGAAACCACCCAAAAGACCACCTTTTCCTGAGCCAGCTCTCCTGTGTTTGCAAAAAGGACGGGGTTGCTCAGCGAACAGACTTGCTCCATCTCTGATTACTTTGATACTAAGACCATATGGGCCTCTGAGCTGGTCCCCACTCCCTGGAGCATTTGTTTGTGGATATTGCATGTTCCTTAGAAACAGAAAAAAAAACCAAAACTGAACCCAATGATTTTACTAAGTGAAACAAGCAGGTACGGTAGTGCTGCATATGGTGCTAGTAAAAATGTAATAGCGAAAGTTGGCAAGAGCCAAGCAGCCTTTGTATTAATTCTCTGGAGCTTCAGGTAGAGCCTAATGTAATTACTTGCTTTACTTTGTAGCATTTTAAGAGAAAAGTGTGTGCTTTAAAAAGTTGTATTTCCAAATAAAGCGGTCAGCTCTGGAGCAGACAAAGTGCTTGATTCTGGTCCCTCTGAATTCAATCGCAAAACTCTTAAATCAGAGCAGGATTATGTCCTAAATCGAAGAAATAACAGCAAACAGAGCTGTACTGTTTTCTAATTCACTGCCCAGGCTGCCAGACTGTAACTTTTCGCTACTTTTTTATCCACTGGAAGCTCCAGAAGATTTACCTTTTCTCAGCTCCAGGGTCTGAGTCTGAATATTAGAGTTGAATTTTTTTCTCACATGAAGACACTTGCTTTGCAGACATCTCAGTGAAAGTGGGTGAGTCCAGAGATCCTATATGTCACCCACACAAACCCAGTGATTTCATTCAAGAAATATTTGTGTCATGCTTTTCATAGAATCATAGAATATCCTGGGCTGGAAGGGACCTACAAGGATCATTAAAAAGTCCAACTCCTGGCTCTGCACACAACAGCACCAAGAATCACACCATGTGCCTGAGAGCATTATCCAAACACTTCTTGAACTCCATCAGGCTTGGAGCTGTGACCACTTCCCCAGTGAGTCCAGCCGTCCTCTGAGTGAAGAAACTTTTCCTAATATCCAACCTAGTTGTCCCCTGACACAACTTCAGGCCATTCCCTTGGGTCATATCACTGCACCAGAGAGAAGAGATCGGTGCCTGCCCCTCCTCTTCCCCTCATGAGGAAGTTGTAGACCACAAAAATATCAAATATTTCAAAATTCCAGAGTCTGCCAAAATGCCATAAATTTAATTTTCCTGGGTAGATTCAAAAGCCCTAAATACTGAGGCCATTTACATTGCTGCAATAAGAAGAATTTAAAGTGTTTTGGGGATTTCTAAGAGGAGCTTTTGATTTTTTTCTGTTTAGTTTTGCAATTAAGGAACTTGCTAAGATTAACTTCCTTGTTGAAAGCAAGCCTGTGATCTTTAAAACATGCCTCTAATTAATCGAATTCTGTCAATCAACATTGTTTGTGAACTCTTATCAGAAGTTAGGCAAGCCTGCAATAAGTCTTACCAGCAGCCTTTTCCAACATGCCATTGATAATATTAGTAAAGATTAACTATTTGATCACCAAATTAAAAAATAACATGGTTCCATTGCTTTTATTTCTTGAGTTTGTTATCTAACATATAAAGACAGCACTTGTGGAAACCATTTTTTTTCTTGGATGTCCAAAATCATTTTACTATACATTTTTTCTAACTAGCTTGTAAGTTAAAAGTTTTTCCGTAGTACCTGCTTTCTGGGTACACATACGTCTTCCAGATTTTCACTTAATGCCTGAATAACAAAAAGAGTATCTGAGCTGTCTTTGTCTCTGCCGTGCTTTGACCTCACCACACCAGTTGTCAACAGAGCAGCCAGAAATGACAGAAGGCTGAAATACACTGAGATCCATGCTCTGCCTAAATATTGATTAAAGAACTAGTCCCCAGACCCCCCTCTACTCAAATGGTATGAGAAGGAGCCTTCCATGGACATCTGGTGCTGGACTGAGCCTTCTATCAGTTTGAAGTTCACCTTCTCTTATGATTCCTACGAGCAATAGCTTTTCCAGCACATTGGCTCACCCTGTGATTTCTGTTCAAGTGTTTATGTTCTTCAATCAGCACCTAACTTGCCTGGAGTTTGTCCCATACCTATGGCAGAGTTTTCATTCCAACTTCTCCTGGCCTGCTTTCAATCACTGGGGTCATGTGCTTCCAGGGGGAGATGGAAAGCAGATTTTATTAGATGGACATAAACCTCAGTAAAGCTGCACTGGCTTTTGGTAATTTCAGTCCAATGAACCACAGGATTTATTACTGAGGTTTTCTTATTGAAGGTTTTTATTTATTACTGAGGTTTTCTTATTCCTTACAAGGTGAGGGAAACAGTGTCCCGCGCTTGAGGTGGCACCTGCTCCAGCTGAGACTGGTGGGAAACTTCACCTCCCTTGGCTTTATGCGCCCTGTCTACCAAGAAGATCTCCTCCACGCCTTAGGAAAGACATAAGCATTGACTCTGGATGTGAAATGTGGGGCTCTCCCACGCCACATGGGCTCTAATGCCAGATGAGACCTTTAAAAACACTGTAATACCCTTAGGTGTCCTCCAGAAACCAGAGTCCCTCTGCTCTCAGGCATGCCCTTTTCCGTTGGCTTCTTTCCTTCCTCCCCTCCACACCCAGCCTTGTATAATGAGGACCATCTCACAGAACAAATTAAACCAGAGCACGTACACCAGCACCCTTATGTTTACCAGGAAGCAATATTCACTCCCCTGTCTCATGCCATGACCAAGGAGGTGCCGAGCAGCTGGATGGCAGCAGAAGCCCATGGACTGCCTGTACAAACACAGGTTATTACAATGTGCCTGCAAAACTCATGAACATGCAGATAACACTTTGGGAACATGGAAACACCTGCTGGCCCCTGGGGTTCAGATTGGAAGAGCAGGGGGACAGAAGGGTCCATAAATACTCTACAACGGCATCCTCCCAGATGAGCCTTCCACACTGCAGGGCCCTGAACCTCTTCCTCCCTCTTCTGCAAGCCCTGGCAGCTGAGGAAGTGTCTGGTAACCAGGAACTTGGTGACCTTTTCACAAGGGCATGTAGTGATAGGACAATGATTTTAAACTGAAAGAGGGCAGGTTTAGATTAAATATTAGGAAGAAATTCTTCACTGTGAGGGTGGTGAGACACTGGGACAGATTGCCAAGAGAAGTTGTGGATGCCCCATCCCTGGAAGTGTTCAAGGCCAGGTTTGGTGGGGCTTTGAGCAACCTGGTGTAGCAGAAGGTTCCCCTGCCTATGGCAGGAGGGTTGAAATGAGATGATGTTTAAGATTCCTTTCATCCCAAACCATTCTCCAATTCTATGACTACCTGGTCCTGCAGGTGCAGTAAATTTTCCCTAGTGAAAATGAGTCTTATCTATAAAACAAAACAAGTTGGGGCCTTTGAGGTGTTATAAAAGAAGCAGTGCCTGTTTTACAAGCTGCAAAGGGGAAGAATTTGCCTTTCCCAAAGCTGCCCACCAGCATTATGGTATCTGCATACAGTGGCAGCATTGAGGCAAAACAGTTCTGTCAAACATTTGCAGCACAAGGAAAAAAACATTTTTCTATGGGAAATTCAATGGGAAGAGCTCCTGAGGGCTCCCCCCTCACAGCCCTGCAGGAGGTCAGCTTTCATGAAGAAAGATATTATAGGTAGCCACACCACACTGACCAGGTTTTGCTCTCTGGCACCGTACACCCATCACCTTTCACCGGCCCCAAATCCCTCAGTCCTCCTTGCCATGTGGCATTTTCCAGTCTAATGAAGGGCTTTAGGTCCAGGTCCTCCCCAGAAAGCAGTGCCACAAGAGCAGCGGCTTGGCATAGGGTGCGCATGTAGAAAGTGAGAGTGAGTTTGCTTGATATCAGAGGTGATTGCTACCAGCATTTCCTCCAGCTAAATATGGGGGTAGCCACTAAAACCAAATCCTGAAACCGCTGAAATTGAGGGGGTTTTGTCTGGTTTCTAATGGGAGCAATAGCTGCCGGCATCAGTTCCGAAGAATTTCACATTAAGTAAAGATGTGCAACAGTCCGAGGTCTGAGAACTTGAGTTAGCCCAGAGCTTTTTCTCAGTTTTGCTTTGAGGTAAGCCAGCATTTCAAAGTGAAACCTGGCTAAAACCGTGAGGGTAAGCGTTAACCTACCCAGGAACGCTTGAGGCATGTAAATGAGAGCCCTCCATGCTCGAAGAGGCTGAGGCCTGAACTTCAGGCAGGAGTGAAAACATCCAAGAAAGGAGTTTGGGGTAGCTCTGGGGGAATCATAGGTATTTCCCTCAGGCAAGTTTAACACCTCATTTCCTTAAATGTCTTTAATTCATACATAGTAAGAAGCAAAGGTTTTAAGCCAAAGATTTTGGTGCATCAGCTCCTATAAAGCCTGACCATGGCCGGGACCTGATTTCTGCCCACATACTTGCTGTCAGGTGGAGGTAAGGAAATGTGAATATGTGTTTGATGGAGGTGCCAGTGTGGGAGACACTTGACACTGAAGTTTTCAGAAAAAGTCAGCTTCCAAGGGTTGTGGTAGGGAAGGTTTTGCATAGGACACTGTATGCTTCAAAAGCTGCCTGGAATTCCAGAAACTAAAAACAAAACAAAACAAAAACAAAAACAAAAACCCCCAACCCCCCCAAAAAAAAACAACAAAACTTTTTTTCCCATCTAAATGCTTTTAAATTCTCTAAATTAATAAGTAGAATTAGATCTTATTAAAATATTTAATTCTTGTACTAATGACTAGTAGAGGCATAGCAAAGTGATTCAAGAAGCCCTTGCTCTCGAAGCACAAACCTTTGATTTCTCCCTCTCTCCTTTACGTTAATCAGCCATTTTAACTCCAACCCCTTCAACGAATCTTTCCCGGAGAGTTTGCAAAGGCAGGACATAGGTGCCTGCCCCTTAGAACAGTGAAACCCCATGTTCGTAAGGGAGGGATGGCCCTTTCCCCCCGTCCCGGCAGGGTCCGGTGTCCCCGCCGCCGGTGCCTCGGGGCCGGTCCCTCGTTGTGACGGTGACCTCTAGCGGCACCAGGGAGCCGCCTCTCCCCTCCGGGCTGCTCCTCTTCCAGACATCGACGCCCAAATCGACTCCCGACTTCCATTCACCTCTGCCGGTTAGGAAACGAGGATTTAAGCAAGACGGACTATGGGTCTTGACTTTCCCCATCTAGGTGCACAGACACCGGTTCCCTGTAATTTGTGGTAAGTGTTTCGTATGTCTATTTTCCGCTATCTTTCCTATGAAAACATCTAACTCTTTTAGTAAGTGGCAATTATGCAGCACTTAATCACAATCCCAACCAACATGTCTCGTGTGCATGTGAAGTAAGCCTCCTTCCCCACAACAGTGGGCAGCAGCAAATTTCACCTCTAGTTATCCTAAAAACAGCATCTGAGGGTAAAAATCTATTTTTGCTAAATTTCCCTTTTCCTAATTTCTTGCCGTAAATCAGCATTTCTTTGACATCCCCGACTATGGAGAGGATGTGAGCTGGAGCTCAGCACACCTGTTCCCCTCCGTGTGTTCTCCGTGCTCTGGATAGGCCCAGAAAGAGAAGGGCCTCCTGCACTTCTACTCACTTCCTTCCTGCACCCCACTGGCCCTCTCACACAAGACCAGACCCCTAGGCAAAACCAAGTCCCTCAGGCAAAATGGGCTGGTGTACTCAGCCTCGTCAGCCCATCTCCTGTCTGGGCATCCTTGGGTGAGAAGGCAGTCCCATGTGCTCCAGCCCCATGTGCCCCTGTCCCATCGACATCTTCCCCACAGGGCAAGGAGGCTTCCCACTGCCCAGGCCAACTCTCCATCACCTCAGCAGCCCCTCTGGTCCCAGGACTAACAGCTGCTCTGTGGAGAAGTGCCTGAGCTGTTCTTTGCCATGCTTGATCTACCCCAAGCAGGGCTGCGCCAACTTGTCTCAAACCCACAAGTGTGGGATGATGTTTTTTCTCTGCTTACAAAAGTCACTTTTCTTCCCTTAAATGTTTTCTTTTTCACCAACTCCCCATCCTTCCTTGCTGATGCAGGGCAAGCTCTGTCGTGGGCCTCCTACAAGGCTTTTGCAGCAGCAATCATGCAAAGATGTGAGCAACCACTTCCTCTTTCCACCATCTCTGTGAATCTGCACCAGGACCTTTTTCAGCTTTGAACCACTCTCCTTGGCTCAAGCCTAGAGAAATTCCCACCATAAGAAACTCAAAAGTCACCTAACACTTCTCCCCTGCTGCACCATGCACACACAGGAGTGACACCAAAGTGACTTTCCCCATATAGTCTCTGGAGCATCTTATAATGGGAGCCACATCACTGTGGCTTTGGAAGGTTGTGGTTCGTTCCTGTGCCTCCTGAAAGCCCTGGAGTTGTTAACACATCACTCTGCTTTGCCAGGGCTCAACCTTGGCATCACCCTGCTCAGGGCTGAGTGCCAAGGCCTTGCAGACACCCCGCAACCTCAGGAGGGGAGAGAAAGTTCAGCACCACCTGAAAAAGGGGGATTTGCACCCTGGCAAGCTCCCTTCCTCCAGTAGGGCTGTGGCATTGTCCTATGCCGCCCAGTGGACAACTCGTCTCACCCAGCAGCATAGAGGCATGTTAGGGAAGGTTTCCTTGGAGGAAACAATCCTTAAGTAAACTTTTAGATTGGTCTAAGGACATGGTTTGCCACCTCTTGAGCTGGGCAGCTCAGGAGACGTTCATTTAACCTGCCCTGCAGACTTGGTGTTCAGTTGCCCTGCAAAGGGCATGATCTCTCTGCTCAGGGTTATTTCTTTCACAGAAGACCACACCCCACGCATGAATTTGCATCTAGTTAGCATTTGCTTAGTGGACCTTACTCAAAGGCCCCAATGTGGTACCTTTCTTTTACCTCAGGCTGGTTTCTGATAAAAATCTGGGTCATCCAAGTAGTAAGTACCTTGTTCCTGTCAAGCTCAGTACATTTTACAAGACCTTTGTCTTTCACAAGAACCCATGTGAGGTTGCACAAGCCCTTGGATCCAGCCAGCATAGGGAATCCACCTACAGATATGCTTCACCTCAAAGAATAAAATGAAGATGTTCACATCTCAGGAAGAGAATGTGCTTCTAAGCATAAAACAACCTTCCCCCACATCCTCACCCCAGTCTGCAATTACAAACATTACAAACATTAATCCCATCATCAATACACATCGCACCAGAAAAAGCATTTGTGGTTTTTAAGTCACAGATCAGCCATGGAAAACAGATATTTGGAACAACTGTCCACAAAATAAAAACCATTCAGGCAGTGAAACTGAGAATCATTTGGGTGCAGGAGCTTGACCCAGCAGCATGAAGACAGTGGGCGAACACCCACCTGTGTTGGTGGGTCCAGCTTCAGATCTCCTGGGTCATCCGTGTGCACAGAGCCTACAAGTGAAGCACAGCTTTGAGCGGAGACATGTGGCGAGGACCTGAGTGGTGGGAAGCAGCGGGAGTCCGAACACTACAGCCTTTGGGTGGCATGGCTGTGACCAAACCTTTTGTTTCCTATTACAAGAAAGAGCTGAAAGCAGACTTTTTCACTTCGAGGCATTCGGCACGGCAGCCAGAGCCAAGCTATTAATTTGTGAACCAAGTGTGGGTGGGGAGACTGTGCGTATCCTTATCTACACCTTCTGAGGAGTGTCAAAGTCAAGCTAGTGAAACTACACTGTCTCCATTTCTAGTAAATACTAATTTTACCCCTCCTAGGAGTTGGTATTTAAATCAAATCAGAATGATGACTCTATTGTCCCAGAATACTTGAATGCATTAAAGAAAAACAAACGAAAACTCAATCCACTAATAAGACCGCAGCAAACAGGTGCCTTTGCTGTGTTTGTTCCTGTATTTGTTCATGTAAATTGTGTGTTTAGTAAATGATGATCAAGGTCAACTGAAGTCATCAGATGACTACAATGCTGGAGAAACGGGAAATTACTGCTCTCCCTCAAATTTCCCCCAGCCCTTGAACAAAAAACCCCTTTGTTTCTTGCCCTTTTAGAAATCTTCTTCTTTATTCCCATTTTTCATCAGCCAAGTTATGACTCGTTCTGACATTGACCATTTGCAACCACAGTGGTCACATCCCCTCCTAAGCAGGGACATTCACATGATTACAGGGAGCTGGTACACATTTAGGAAGAGAGCTAAATTCCTGCTCTCTTGAGGGTAGTCAGCGGTAGATGATGCGATACCCCTGTGTGCTATATGTGATGGTACTAAAGAACCAGCAGCATGCTGTAATAGCTGTGTAAGGAAGGAGACCTGTTCCTGCATTCGAAAACAATTTCAAAGTAGCAGGGTTTTAGACATCCTCGAGCTCAGACTTTGATTGGGGGTGTGAAGAATGAAATGCTTCTCTCTTAGTG
>NW_016690268.1:3532792-3579395 GCF_001604755.1 Lepidothrix coronata | reverse complement strand
TCTCGAGATTACACGTTTTTACAGCTCCAAAATGCCTGGGTTGTTGCACAAAATTAATGCTGGTGAAGAACCAAACAGGATTTCTGGCTCCAGGATGCTAAACCATATAACTGCAATTTGTAAAGGAAGTAATCTAGAAAACCTCATTTCCTGTCTCCGATCCTTGTCTGTGAGATACAAATCATTCCTCCGAGTCTCATGGCAGAGGTAAAATCTGTGCAAATGCTACGGTGGCAAACAGTGGGGATGCTCAGCAACTGATGGAAAGGAATTATCCCTGCCTCTGTGAGTCACTCTGTTGGAAGTGCTGGGGCTTCCAACCTGTGCCAAACCTTCCCAGTAGGATGGGACTTAAAGCCATGGGGTGTTAAAAGCCAACTTTTTCTCCCCTGTGCTGAAGCCAGGCAAGGACATCTTTTGGCCTGGTTGAGCTGTGGCTCATGGCTTTGTGGGGTAGCTGAATGTGACACTGAGCACGCTCTACTTTTGTGTGTAAGGAGGAGTTTTGTTGTTTCTCAAAGGGATTTACCCTTACACTAAGTTCTGATTCTGCTTTTTTTTAAAAAAGTTTTATTTTGAGGCCAATTTTCTCTATCTACCATGTGCATAGGAAACTCCCCTGAAGATGCAATAGCCTGTAACATTATTTTTCCAGTTTTTATGGAGTGCTCAGAAGTCTCTCTACTTGCAAATTATTCTGACAGACCAAACTTTTCATGATCATGAACCATTTCAAGCATTAAGCATCTACAGTAGAGCCCAGACACTCAAGTGTTTTCAATAAACATTAGCACCTAAATTGCTGCAGTCTCCATGAATATGTTAAAAGTGAGTGAAACCCCAGGAAGCAAAATTTCCTCTATGAAGAAATAATTTGGAAAATATATTCCAATGCAAGTAAGGGAGGAGACCAACCTCAGCTTGGTCTCAGGAGTGAAGCGGAAAAGCAAAAGCATGTAATAAACACATTAAAACAATATTTAGCCAACAAACCTTTAAAAACTACAGACATTTAGGGTGGAAAGGATCTGTCTGGTTTTACAAGTAAGCCCTAAAAGTTAAAATTTGATGACTGCAAGTAAATTCTTCCATATAATCCAGACCTTTAAAGCATCACCAAAATTCAATCTACTTAAATGTTTGGGGTTTAAGCCAATCTGGTTTAAGCAGTACATTTTCTTATGTAGATGCAAAGAGCTGCAACACAGTGAAGAGAAAATGAGCAGAAGTTGTGGAGGGTTCAGAGAAGTCTATTATCCACTGCAAGTGGATTTCAGCAGAAAAGATCTGCCAGGGAAGGGAGCTGCAGACAAACATGGATCCAGGGCCTATGCAGTTCCTGCACAGGGGTTTGGTACCATGTTGCTGGGGAAGGGTGCCCAGACCCTCACCAGAATTGCACCATGCAACTGAATAGTGCAAGAACATCTCCCTTCCCTGCTCCCAATGACTTCCCAACTTTTCAAGGGTATTTTTATCTAACAACCAACTTTTCTTGCAGCATTCAACAAAATCTTTCTTGCATGAACATGGTCCTTCATGGGGAAACTGCACAGCAATATGGAGGATTTACCCTGAGATGTTGCTGTCTACTTATTATTTAGCCCCAGAAGCATGTGGTCTCCATTCATACTTTCCCAAGTTCTGATAAAATCCTCTGGTACGTGGAGATATGTTTAGGTGCACATAGACATGCACGTGCATTTGTGTCCTAAGCTCTCAATTCTGTTTTTAAATGGCAAATTCAATACGCATGGATGTCAGACATCCATCCTATGGGGTTCCCCACTGGATCGCAGGGAGAGTCCCCACGTGCTGCAAGCAGAGGCTCAGTATGGGCTGTCTGCAGGGTGGGAGCAGAACAAAGGCTGCGCTGACAGCACTCACTGTGGTTACATGGCCCCAACACTTTCTGTTGTGCAAAGTCTTTCAGGTCTGTATGGCTTTGGCCAGACAGGCATGTTTTGGACTGGGGCTGTTTTTCCCAAAAGAGTGTTTTGGGGTGAGTGTTGATGGAAAATTCCACCTAAAAATGGCTTAATGATTTCTGAAAGTAGAATTCAAGAGAGACATTGCCATTCGTATGTGAACAAATAGTGCTGTGGTTTGGCAGATTGGTGCTCGCCTCCCAAGAGAGCTAACCATTACAGAGGGATGTGCTTGCAAGGATATGGCCATGGGCTTTTTACTCGCTTCATGAAATTCCTGCATTCTCTGGCCAAGCTGCAGGTACTCCCAAAATATCAGCTTAGTAGAAATGTTACTGTTTGCTCGCAATTCCTTGAAGGTCTCATCCATGTGCTGCTGCATAATGCTTGCAGCAGGGCTGGTGGGGTCCCTAGGAGGACCTGGCACTGGCCAAACCCTCACAGGGAGCGAGATGCTGGCAGCTCCAGGAGGGCAGCCTGCAATCAGTCAAACATGTATCCTGGCAGTGACTGGTCTGCACCCACACCTCTGCTCTCCCTTGCTGTGTAGGGAGCAGCTGAGAAGCAACCAGCCTGTGGTGCTCCTCATCTGAGAGAGATGGGAGTGTCACAGCAGGGCACAGAGGTCTGTGCTGTGGCTGTGCCGGGGGCAGGCACCACCAAGCATCATGGCTCTCTGAGGTGCCATCTCTTCCTTCTCCTGCCTGCTCTCCTAAGCAGGATAAAAAGAAGAGGGGAGCAACACCAAAAAGCCACATAAAAATTGCATTCCTGGTCCTATAAATTAAGATCTGCCTGCATTAGGACAGCCTGTACTGACTCAGCTCACGTCCTGTGCACACACACACCACGTGCAGAGGTGTGTGACAGCCTTTTGCTGGGTGATTGCTGACGGCTTTCTCCCCGGGACTGTGCCGTGCTCGGAGCCACGTGGGCCACGTTCTGTGGGTAAGTCATTGTTGTGGTGCAAACGGATTTGTCTCTTTGCTCTGCCCACACTGAGTCTAGGCAACAATAACCACAAAAGCTAGAGTTCACCCTGACCACCACTGACAAGGGAGGCTTTTGTTAAGGAAAGTTTTTGTTCCACAGTGAGCTGGTCCTATCCTCTCCCAAAAGCCATCGGATTCTGTAGGATTAGGGGTTGAGGCAATGGAAAAGCACAGAGGTGCTGAGTGCATGGGGCTGGTGCTGCAGCCATTTACAGCCACCCTTTGAGCAAGCAAGAACAAGCTGTTCTGAGAAAAAATCAGATGCTAAGGTCTCCAGCTATTCACTGTTCACTGTGACTTTTCTGAGGTTTCCTTTCCCACAATAAAGCAAAGAGCACCCTACTTGCTTGCATGCAAGTATTGGGTAGATAAATCAGCAGAGGTTGCTGAAGCACAGAGGTGCTCGAAAACTGCCTGCACAGCTGGGCCCAGAGGGTGATGATCAGCAGCACAGATTCTAGTTGGAGGCCACAGAATCACAGAATCACAGAATATATCGAGTTGGAAGGGACGCACAGGGTTATCCAGTCCAGCTCTTAGACTTGCACAGGACTATCCCCAAGAGTCACACCGTGTGCTTGAGAGTACCATCCAAATGCTTCTTGAACTCTGGCAGGTTTGGTACTGTGACCACTTCCCTGGAGAGCCTGTTCCAGTGCCCAGCCACCCTCTGGGTGAAAACCATCTTTCTAATATACAACCAACCTCTAAACCTCCTCTGATACCACTTCAGGCCATTCCCTTGGGTCCTGTCACTGGTCACTACAGAGAAGAGATCAGTGCCTGCTCCTCCTCTTCCCCTTACAAGGAGCTTGTAGATTGCAATGAGGTCTCCCCTCATTCTCTCCTCCAGGCTGAACAGACCAAGTAACTTCAGACACTTCTCATAAGGCTTCCTCTCAAGGCCCTTCACCTTCTTTGTTGCCCTCCTTCGGATGCTCTCTAACCTTAATACCTTTCTTATATTGTGGCACCCAAAGCTGCACACAATATTCAAGGTGAGGCTGCACCAGCGCAAAGCAGAGCGGGACAATCCCCTCCTTCAGCTGGCTGGTGATGCTTTGCCTGATGCACCTCAGGACACGGTTGGCCCTCCTGGCTGCCAGGGCACTGCTGACTCATATTCAACTTGCCATCAACCAGGGCCCCCAGGTTCCCTTCCATGGCACCGCTTTCCAACATCTCATTCCCCAATCTATACAAACATCCAAGGTTGCCCCATCCCAGGTGCAGAATCCTGCACTTTCCCCTGTTAACTTCATATGGTTGGTGATTGCCCAGTCCTCCAATTTGTGGAAGTCTCTCTGCAGGGCCTCCCTGCCTTCAGGGGAGTCTACAGCTCCTCCCAGGTTTGTGTCATCTGCAAACTTGCTAATTATACCTTCCAGTCCTGCATCCAAGTCATTTATAAAGATGTTGAAGAGTCCAGGGCCTAAGATGGAGCCCTGTGGAACCCCACTAGTGACAGGTTGTCAGTCGGGTCAGGCCAGTAACTAGTTGTGTACCCCAGGGGTCAGTACTGGGTCCAATCCTGTTCGACATCTTCATTAATGAGCTGGACCATGGAGCAGAGGGCACCCCTAGCGTGTTTGCTGATGACACCAAACTGGGAGGAGTTGCTGATGAACCAAAGAGTTGTGCTGCCTTCCAGAGGGACCTTGATAGGCTGGAGAAATGGGCCAATAGGAATCTCATCAAGCTGAGCAAGGGGAAGTTCAAAATCCTGCACATAGAGAAGAATAACTCCAGGCACTAGGGGCTGGGGGCCAGCCAGCTGGGAAGCACCTCTGCAGAAAAGGACCTAGGGGTCCTGGTGGACACCAAGTTGAACATGAGCCACCAATGTGCCCTTATAGCAAAGAAGGCCTATGGTGTCTTGGGGTGCATTAGTCAAAGTACTGCCATCAGGCTGGGGGAGATGATCTTTACTCCCTGCTCAGCCCTGGTGAGGGGCCACACCTGAACTCCTGCATTCAGTTCCGGGCTCCTCTGTACATACTGAATAGAGTCCAGCAAAGAAATCTGAAGATGATGAAGGGACAGGAGCATGTCTCCTGAGAAGAAAGATTGAGAGAGCTGGGATTCTTCAGCCTAGAGAAGGCTCAGGGGCAGCTCATCAATGTATATAAATGCCTGAAGGGAAGGGGTAAAGAGGACAGAGCCAGGCTCTGTTTAGTGGTGTTCAGTGTCAGGATCAGAAGCAACAAGCACAACCTGAAACACAGGAGGGTCTCTCTGGACATCAGGAAACACATTTTCACTGTGAAGGTGACCAAGCACTGGCACAGGTTGCCCAGAGAGGTTGTGCAGTCTCCATCCTTAAAGATACCTACCAGCTGTCTCGACACAGTCCTGAACAACCAGCTCTGGGTGTCCCTGCTTTAGCAAGTGTGGTCGGACCAGCTGACCCCCAGACATCCCTTCAAACCTTCCACTCTGTGATCCTCTGAGGCATTGGTGCACTGAACTGAGCACCCCACAGAAATGCTCATGAGAATGCTAATTTTTCCACATGCCATAGGATTTACCTCGTATGTGTTAAACATGGCCAAAACCTGGCCACAACATAGCCTAAACACTGAATGCAAAGAATAAGTGGAAATTAAGAAAAAAATACAATTCACAAAATATGAAGATGTCTTTCCAAGAGAAATTGTTGTAAAGGATCATGGAGATCCAGACTGAATTAAGATGCGTTTTTGGCACTTTCTCTATCACAAACTCTCATTTCTGCATTTTGTGTTCATATTCTGTGCCAGTTGCTTTTGTTCATGTCGTAGCTTCACATTACAGACATGTGTGTGCTTGTATAGCATATGTGGCCATGTCATAAGAGAAAACCAGATAAAAATAGGACCTCAGTTCTACAAACTTGCCTTATGATTGTGTGTTTTTAACAAGCATTTAAACATTGTTTTTAACCACGGAAATCAGATACCAAGAAAACTTTCATCTTATTCCCGCAAAATCAAAATGGAGCTTCTAAGTCACAGTGCAGCGTGGGAGCAAGCGCCTTTCGTGCTCACTGGAGGAAGTTATTTAAGATTGTGAATTTCATTGGTATTTCTCCTACCAAGGTGCCCCAACCCTCATGACTAAAAGTTGCCCCTGTTAGCACACCTACCCTGTCCCTGCAGCCAGGCTCAGGGAAACTATAGGCACCCGGAAATCATGGTGGTTGCATGGCCCCCATACGAGGCTTTTTGCTCACATTTTGGGACTGAAGTCAAGGGGATGTGGAAGGAAGCAGCTGCCTGCTGCTGTGTTGAGTTCTACTGCTCAGGATGTTGGAGTGACCTGTTCTGCTCCTCTGACTGTGTCGTGACTTGATGCTGCAACATCATTTCCAAAGCTGTGCTACACGTGCAGAATAAAGTCCAACATGTCATGCAGAAGCTGATTTCAGCTGGTTTGTTATTCAGCATTTCCCACTTAGATTTAGGGCCAGATTAGGCTTCAAACATATCGAAACTCCAGTAATTGTTTTCTTGAGATTTTTATCACAAATTGGTAGGAATCTTCAGATTTTTGCTTTCTCTACAATTCCCATAATCTTGAGCTAAAGCCTCTCAAACACTGTCCTCCCCACATAGCTGCTGTTATTGAATAGACAGGCGGATGTTACAATCAGAGGTTCTCCCAATTTCTGTTCTACTACCAGGTGACTAATGGTGAATTGAGATACAGGGGCTGAGCTGTGGAAAATCCCTGCTTCTTGCATTGAAACTGAAAGCACCTGGATCTGAGATTTTTGTGTCTACCAAAGCTTCCTGAAGATGTTTTGCACTAAAAGAGAGAAAAGGTAACCAAAATCGATGAGGAAAGCAAAGAGGGAGAGGTGATGATACAATGGAAAGAGGAGGCACAAACTTCCTGCTGTCTCTCCGTGAAGGGGCTGTTGCCTCATTTGTTATGCTGCCTTGCCCTCAGAAAGTCCAACTCCAATCATCTCTCAACTTTGGGAAACCCCACCAGATGTAAACAACTGCCTCAGCACCCCTAAGTGTGGCTTTGAACCCCAAAGATGGTTCAGGAGGAAGCCCAGCGATAGATCTCCCAGCACGTGTGAGGGCATATGCCTGCCTGGCATGGTTCTTAAAGCTCTTTGCGAGCCTTCCTTGCCTGCCACAGCCATCACCACAGCTGGGCTCACAGCTGATGGCCTGAAGGACTTGTGTCCAGAGGAGGAGCTGTGGCCTGGGTTTTCTGCTGGGCTGGGAAGCAATATCCATTATGAGGTCTCCAGGAGGGAAAGGAGACGGCAGGGAGCCTTCATGGGACTGCAGAGAGCAACATCCCCTGTGAGGATGATGTGAGAGGAGCCCCAGTGACTCAGAGGTGCACATCTGTCCTGAAATACCCAACATCTGGCTCTGAAAAGTAGCATTGGGTGGCTCCCTGTCTGGAGTCACGTTATAGTTAATGACCATGATGCACATGTCAGAAAAGAGGATCTCTATGCTGAGTATTAGCACAGGACTCCCACAGGAGGTGTCCCCCATGCCTTGGCCGAGTCTCTGGCAGCAGGGACACCCTGGGACAGGAGGTCCCACCTGGCCCTGGGATGAGTACCCAGGCTGTGGTATTCTGCGTAGTCCCTGCCAGGCCCGAGGAAAACTGTCTTCGTGCAAACATGGACACAACAGAAGAAAACCTGGTCCCAGTTTTGAAGTTGAACCTCACTACTCAAATCTCATACCACATTCCATCCAACCACTGGGTTCAGTGAAGGTCAATATCTCCTAAACGAGATGGCTGCAAACTGGGCTGGACAGGGCTTCTCTGCACTGTCTTGGGAGATCCCTTTTCAGCACACCCAGTGTTGCAGAGGCAGGAACTGGGTCCCGCCAGCTGAGAAGTGGATCCCCTCAGCCCCTCTCCCCCACCCAAAGGAGCTGTTGCCTCTGGTGCAGCACAGTGCGGTTCAGCACTGCTGGGCTTGGTGGGGCCGTGCAAACGGGTGGAGCTGGGCTGCACTCCTGTAGCACAGCACCTGCTGCACACAGGGCAGGAGCATGTTTTGCACAAAAGAACCCACTTCCTTTCTTCTGCATTGCAAAAAGAAAAATAAAATCAGGCAGAGAGAGCACCGTTTTCCCTCCTTCTTATTCCCAAGTCCCTAGATGAGGTTGTCACCTAGACCTTTGGGCTCCTCAATCTGTTTCGAGGCTGGTGTTGCCATTTGGGCCATCTCCCTCCTCTGCACAGAGGCTGAGACCCTTTGGATCTCCCTTTATTCGTGCCCCCTTCCCACTCCCATTGGCTCCCACGAGAAGCCCCCCACGCGCAGGCAGGTGCCAGGTACTGGTGCCACTGGGTTATCAGCACGTGATTCCCCTTCTGGGATCTGCAGCTCTCTTTTTAGTGCCTGCGTGCCCTCAGAGCCCAAGGGACCGGAGGGATTGTATATGGGGGATGTTTGCTCGGAAAAGTCCCGGGCATGAATTTGCATCATAAACCGCCCCATCCATCATTGCCGAGCCCTGGTGATGGTGACCAGCTCGAGGCATTGCAGACACCTGGCTGGAAACCAGTGGCGTTTTGCCCAGCTTCATCCCAGATTTGTTTCCTTGACGGTGCTAATATGTGGAGATGAAACTCTCACACAAGAGAGTGTAAGGAAGGCAGCCAGAAGCCCCATCAGTGGCATAGTGACCCCTGAATTTGTGTGACCAGTATTTATTTCAGCTGCAGCTGTTTGTCATGCAGTGCTTTAGGGAGATGAGAGAATAGCCCTGAATCCACTCACCAGTGTGGTCTTGGGATATCTGTAGAGATAACAGTTCTCTACTGTTACATCCATTGGCTGTTTTTTCACCACCATGATGAAACAGCTCAGCAACACATGAGCCCTACACAAGCCTGATTAGCTTAAGTCTTGACAGATGTGCATGTAGAAAATCCCCATCTTACTAAGGAATATTTTGAATAATTTACCCAGCAGTTATTCTATTACTAGCAGACCTTTCCCTCTGTGTGACATAACCCCCCAAGCAACAAAAGTATCTCCACTGACAGATGCTTGTTAGCAAATTTTCACTATTACTCTTGCTAGGTATCTTCAACTTGTAGTAAATTCATGGCGATATCATACACTGTGTAATTTCTATACAAATGACTCATGGTACATGGGTACACAGATTAGTACTGCATTTGATATCACTGTTTTAAAACATTAGAAATAATATGCAATTAAATAATTAGTTGGGCTTTACTAGCTCAGAGGGAAATATCAATTTAGCTTAACTGTAATCTTAACCTTGACATTTCTTAGCTTCAGTATTTTTCAGTAGCATCCTGAATGCCCCATGATGGGAATTTCCTAGTGTATTAGGAGTTTTTGGGAGGGGAAAAAAAGGAAACAAGCAAGATCATCACCACCACCACTAAAAACCCAACAGCCTAAAACCACTAAAAAGAGCATAAAAAATCCTTTTGGAATTTGAGAACCCCAGTGTTCTCCAGTAAAGTAGCCAGTGTGGGGAAGACCGTCCCGCCGGTCACAGTGTAGGCTGCGCTTCTGCAAACATTTTAGGAAGTGCTGGGAAGGAAAGTACTCTCTGCATGCTGTAAGACACGCACATAGGGCCGTGGGGTAAATCACAGCCCTCCACTGCTCTGCACCCTGTGGGGGCAGAGCCTGCCCCCAGAACCCCAGCTGAGGCAAGGGGCTTTGCCCAGCATTCACCACACATTATGTTGTCTTAGGAACAACAATTTTTTTCCACTAAGGGCAAATTGTCTCGTTCCACTCAGGTCAGCCTCCGCCCTAAGGAGCTGTGCCTGGTGGTCTGTCCATGTGTGTACGAAAGGCAAAGCTGGGCTTCACCACAGCCTGGGGAGCCAGGTACAGCGTGTCTTGCTCTGGTCACGGGCATAATAAGCTCCGTAGGAGGTCTGCCGCAACTTTGATGGAAAGGTGCCATGGTCCGATCACGCTGCCGTGCCCATATATATCTGTGCCTCAGAGGTGAGCCATCTGGACTGCACGTGAACCAGAGCTGAGGCTGTTTTCATTGTTCAGTTGCATTTTGCATCCTTGTATAACTTCTCAGAGTAAAACTCGAAGTCGGCTCAGATGTCGGGAGTGATTGCTGCGCAGGTACAGTCATTATCTTCTCCAGCACAGCCACTACTGAGAATATCCTCCGCGGCAGCAGCATGCCTCTCACACACCGAAAGAAAAAAAACCCCACCCAGAAAGAACACACAGTTTTACTAACCCTAAGAGAAAGAAAGAAAAAAAACAAAAACAAAAACCCCAAACCTCACGGTACTTTTGTAATGTGAGCGAATCCCGGGAGGAGCTAACACGACCGGGGAGCCCGAGTGCAGGGCGAGGGCAAGAGGCTCCTCGCCCGCCGCCCCTCAAAAGTCGGGAGAGAGGAGGAGGAGGAAGAGGAGGAGGAGCCCCCGATTTCTCTTTCGTGCGTGTGCGTGTGAGCATCTCAGCCCCTCGGGGGTCGCCGCCGCCGCGGGCGGGAGGCAGCGCCGTCCGTCTGTCCGTCCCGTCCCGCCCGGTGCAGCGGCTGCTGCGGAGCGGAGCCCGGCGGTGGCAGCGTGCGGTGAGAGAAGGGCGGGGGGCGCGTCCCGGCAGCTGCTGCAGCCCCGCAGCGGAGGGGGCTCCGCTGTCCTCGGGGTGCCCAAAGCGGGGCGAGCGGCGGGAGGGCGTGCGGGGCGCGGGGGGTCGGTGCCGCGGTGTTCCCAGCTCCCTGAGCTAACGGGCACGGCGTGCGGGATTTTTGGGAAAGGCTGGGTTTTTTGGATAAGGCTTGGGTTTTTATCGGGCAAGGTTAGTTTTTTCCTCTCTTTGAATGTCTTCAGTTTTGTTCCTGCTTTGGTCCCGCCGGAGAGTTGTGAAGGTGCTCCTCAGCACCTCTGCGGGCTGGTCCCCTCAGGCCCCCTGGTCCTCCAGCCCCTCCACTTTCTCAATGAAGCTCCCCATTCCCCTCACAGTAACGAGTAAATGACATGACTGCCACTAGATGAGTTTGGGACCTTCCTTGTGTGACAGACAGTTCCCCTCCCCAGTATCCCCAGTCCTTTCTTGTATGGATTGGACTTAAAAAAAAACCAAACAAAAACCCCCCAAAAATACAAAAATAAGAGGAGCTAGTGATAAGAAGACGAGAATGAGTCACAGCCCCTGTTGAGATGCTCACATCAAAATCACAAGAGAAGCATTTTTCCAAATGACTCGAGCCGTGTGCTGCCAGGGGGGTGGCAGGAGCAGAGGACAGACCTTTTGATTTGTGATGGGGGCCAGCTCTAAGGGTGCCACTCCTGTTATCAATAAGCTACAAGTTTCATGTCTGTTCTTATTCCAAGGGAGAGGGCAAGAGCCTGTGAGGCACCACAGAAATGGCTGTTGTGGAGGCCACGTTCCCGCCCACCAACCTCACCTTTGGCAACCAAAGCAGCTGCAATGTGCACAACCACCACTTCTCTACCAAAGTCACCTTCTCCCTCTTCTACACCACCCTGCTGGTGTTTGGCGCCTGTGGGAATGTCCTGGCTCTCTGTATCACCTTCCAGAGCAGGAAGAAGAAACTCAACTCCACTGACCTTTACCTGGTGAACTTGGCCCTCTCCGATGCCCTCTTCACCCTGGCACTGCCAGGCAGGATTGCCTACTACATCCTGGAGTCTGATTGGCCCTTTGGGGACTGGTTCTGTCGGGCCACAGCTTTCATTTTCTACATGAACACCTATGTGAGCATCTACTTCATGACCTGTGTGAGTGTGGACCGCTACATTGCTGTGGTGCGCACCAGGCACCCCGGCAGGATTCGGAAGATGAGCCGTGCCAGGGGCATCTGTGTCCTCATCTGGTCCTTGGTGTTCCTGCAGACGGCGCCGCTGCTTCTGCGGCCCATGACACGGAGGATGGGGGACAAGCTGACGTGCATGGAGTACTTCAACTTCGAGGAGATTCCCAAGCTGCCCTACCTGCTCCTGGTGGCCTGCGTGCTTGGCTTCTTCCTGCCTGTTGGCATCATCTTGGTGTGCTATGTGAGGATCAACCTCAAACTCTGCCAGACAGCCAAGGAGAACCCACTGACGGTGAAGAACGGGCACCACCACCGGGCCTTCACTGTCATCCTGGTGGTGCTGTTGGCTGTCCTGCTCTGCTTCAGTCCCTACCACCTCAACATTGTCCAGTTCATGGTCAGGAAGATCCTCTACCAGCCATCCTGCCATGAGCAGCAAGCCTTCAAGATGTCACTGCAAGTCACTGTGGCATTCATGAACTTCAACTGCTGCATCGACCCCATCATCTACTTCTTCGCCTTCCGAGGCTACAAGCGGAGGCTGCTCCGCATCTTCAGGAACAGCGGCTCGCTGGCTACCTCCTCTACTGCCAAGACCCCCTCTGAGAGCAACAGCAACAGCCAGCCCCCTGGCTCCACCTCTGTCTAGCAGCACAACCCATTCCCTTTTGCTCTGGCCTATGGACCATCCCTGACAGCAGGAACCAGAGTTGAGCTGCAGGACCAGCACCTTCAACAAGCTTCCTTGCTCCCATGTCTAGAGCCAGGGGCTCCCACAAAGCCAACTTGTCTGGGACACAGCTCTGCCTGGCTCTGCACAGGCCTGTGCTCAGCACTGCTACACTTGCACCTTCCATCCTGGAGCACAGAGAGACAAATTTTCATCCCAGCCGCACAGAAGGCAACTAATGCAGCTGCTCTGGCTGGCAAACCCAGCTGGATGTTTCCCAGCACTGCGCTGCACCCCTTTCCCATGCCTGTCCCACATCCCCCATGGGTCTGGGGGCTGCTGGTAGCCACCATGGCCGTCCCTCTGTCTCCTTCCCTTGCACTGCCCCTGGAGCACTGGAGCAGCATCCCTGCAAGCCTCAGGGCAGCCTACATGGAGCAGTCAGGCTCTGGGCACTTCAGGAGAAGTCTCGGATGTTATTTCCATGCAGAAAATGGCCTATAGCTCCTTTCTGCCACAAATAAACAGCACCTCTGCTCTCTCCCTGCTCAGCATCCCGCTCCTGTACCCAGGCTCTGTGTGGGGTAAGCAGTAAGTGCGGGGCCTGTGGGAGCTGCTGGAAAACCCCTTTCTCAAATGAGAGGGGGGAGGATGTGAATTTGTAGAGCTCCTGGGAGTGCTGCTGCCTGTGTCCTCCCACTTGGCTGGCTGCTTCTTCCCCAGAGTGCTCTTCCTTACACCTGAGGGCACTGCAGTCACCCCAGGACCCACTGCTAGGAAGGGGATAGTGGGGATGGCCTGCCTCCCAGCTCAGCCCCACAGCTGCAAACCTGCCCTGGATGTACTCACTGGGGAAACCTTCCCACCACTCCTTAATTTGAAGGGAGTGGAGGAATAGGGACAAGAGGACGAGGACTAAGGGTGGCCTTATGTGACCTTGACTGACCTTTGCTCGAAGCCAGTGCCCTGACAAGTCCAAGAGCTTTGCTAAAAGCAGGTTAAGAGTGACTATTGCCAGAGTAAAAGGTGGAGCCCTGAGACATCAGGCTTCTGTCGAGGTTTGTACCTGTGAAACAAGGAGAAAGTTGGCAGGATCCTCCTTGGCTTTTTTTCTGAAGTCACTGGACTACAAAAAAAACCAAAAAAACAAAAAAAAACAAAACCCACATGTAGGATTTACAGTTTTTGGGATGTCTGGCCTTTTGTTTGAGGTTGGAAGGGACAGAGACATGCACAGAGACATAAAGAGGAAAAAAAAGCTGCTTTATTTTGCTGAAAAGTATACCTGAAGAAGTTTCATGAATGGACTTTTGATTAATACAAATAATTCTTTAAGGTAATATTATGCCTAGAAAGTTAATAATAGTCACATGCAGTCCTTTATTGTTTTAAATATGCATGAATGAGATTTTGGATAATGATGGTTTTACTTATGGTATAGGTAACTGTAGCATCCTGAAGGCTGACTAAGAGGGATGCCTAAAATAATTCAGGTGAAATGGAACTCCAGTATGTCCTTTCCAGAGACTATCTGAGCCCTCCTCAAAGCAGGTCTAACCTCAGTTCTGGTCTGCAGAGAGCCTTTGTCCTAAAAGGCATGGTACAACGGACAAGGAAGAGCTGGGATGTAATAGTATAAGGATATCAGTGGTCTGATATAAACATAACCTTGTTTGGTCCTCATTGGACTCCATTTTTCTCACAAGTATTTTACTAACAAAAGTACTTTCATCATCTTAGCACCAGTAGAAGCCTTTGGAGTAGGAAATAGGTGAACAGTTGGGTGCAGTGCTGCCAAATGCAGAAGGGATCCTGCCTCCCTCCTCTGGATGGATGCCAGCCTTGGGCCCTTTGCTTTTTAGAATACCCACGCAGGGACAGCAGGCAATTAGCTGGAGCTGAGGGAACATCCATGGGATGGAGAGGGAAGGGACTTGGGCAGAATGGGTCAGGAGGAGTCTGGGCAAAGGAGAACTCTAAGGAACTTGTATTGCCCAGACTAGCTTGCCCACCTGGGCCAGCTTGCTGGCTGCTTGAAAATGGAGCATTTCACTAAAATTGAAGAGAAACCATTTTTGTCTAGAGGCACAGCAACACTTTTTCTACTCTTCATAATTCACCTGCTCAATCCAAGCTCCTCACATGATGCTCACTGTGCCTCCTGCCCCAGCAGCTCCTGCCTTCTGCCACGCTTTGACTCGCCAGCAAACCCTTGGAATCAGAGAAGCACAGAATCCCAGAGTCCTTTATGTTGGAAAAGACCTCTGAGATCATTGAGTCCAACCATTAACTGAGCACTGCCAAGGCCACCACTAAACCACGCCCGTAAGTGCAATAGCTACGTCTTTTAAATACCTCTCCACTGACTCTGCATGGCTGCTGCTCCTGCCTTGCCTCCAACTCTCCTGGGGTGCAAACCTCCCGAAGCTCCCCGGCTGCTGCCCAGGGCCAGGGTACCTGTGTTGGAGAGAGCCCAAAGGACGCAGTGCCCACCCCGACGATGCCACAGGGCGAGAGGGACAACACCGGTTCCTGCCGAAAGAGGGAGTCGAAACCTTTGTTCGGTGTTAAAGACGCGCACGGACCTAAGAAAATAATGACAGATGCAGCCAGTGCTCCCCCCACGCAACTGCTGCCCTACAGGAACGTGACGCCTTTCACAAGCCGTGTGGTTGTGGATTGTCTGGGAAGCACGCGACAGCACACTGGGATCCAAAGGCATTCCATGCAGACTTAGTACTGCGCAGTACACAGGTATTTCTTGCTGTTCTGCGGCCTATTGCTGCCATACGTTTCTCCTCTTTTCTAAGAAGAGAAAATTGCACTTTCATCTTAAGGCAGAGAGTATACTTTGTGGACACACAACACGTACAGGTAATACAGATATAGGATATACTATATATGTATACTATATATTTACTATGCTCTATATACATGCTGGCTGCATCAAAAGAATGTCCTAGGCTGCATCAAAAGCAACATGGCCAGCTGGCCAAGGAAGGTGATTTTGTCGCTCTGTTCCACTTTGGTGAGAGCCTACCTGGAGTACTGCATCCAGCTCTGGGGTCCCCAGTACAGCAAAGACATGGACCTATTGGATTAAGTCCAGAAGAGGGCCACGAAGATGATACATCCTCTCTGTGAAGATAGGATGAGAGAGCTGGGGTTGTTCAGCCTGCAGAAGAATCCCTGGAGACCTTAAAGCAGCCTTCCAGTACCTGAACAATCCTGGAAAGCTAGGTACCTAAAGCATACAAGAAGGCTGGAGAGGGACTCTTGACAAGAGCATGTAGTGATAGGACAAGGGAGAATGGCTACAAACTGAAAGAGTGCAGGTTTAGTTAAGATATTAGGATGAAATTCTTTACTGTGAGGAGGGCGAGACACTGGAACAGGTGGCCCAGAGAAGCTGTGGATGTCTGACCCGTGGAAGTGTTCAAGGGCTGGTTGGATGGAGCTTTGAGACTTGGTCTAGTGGAAGGTGTCCTTGCCCATGGCAGGGGGGTTGGACAGAGCTCAAACAGCATTGCTTTTTCCCTCAGCGGTGGTTCTCAACTTATGCTTTCAGCTAAAAGCAAAAATTTCCAAGAGAGCACTGGGGGACAACAGCTCCTGGTTGCAGTCACACATTATTTGCTAGTAAACTCCCTGTGCTGTGCAACACATCTCTTCAGTCTGTGCTTTAAATTGTCCTCAACTGAAGCTATTGCATTCACACATAATATTTGTAAGCCATCTTTGTATGCCAGTAAAATATTGTAATGTAAAAATGCACATATCTACTAAAAATAAAAGCTTCTTGTGACCAAGTAACAAGTCCTGGTGTGATTGATCAGGCCAGGTGATGTGGGCAACAATCTTCTTCTCAGAGGTGCACATGTGCCTCTCCCCTCCACAAGCAAGTGCTCAGAAGCAGTGAGGGGCAAGCACAAGCTCTTGATCCACCTCCTTTATGCAGGAGACTTGTTTCAGCAGGAAGGTTGTGTGCTCTCATGCCACGGGGATTTATAAAGTGCCTTCAGTGGGAAAAGCAGCATGACTTGTGAGGAGCTGTGTCCTTTCCAGAGGAGGTCTCTCCACAGCTGGGATGGGGTGCCAGGAGAAGTCAGGTTGGCAGGATTAACCGTGCTTTGAAAACCAGAAACATCTGTGTTCTCACACACCAAGGTGGCTCCAGGGTTTGCATCACTGCCCAGTTGCTGAGATTACACTGTTTTGTCTCTTGCTACATGTACCACCTCCTGCAAAACCGACCAGATAAAATGGAAGGATTCCCCTATCGGACACCTCTGAAAAAAGAGTGGATTTTCAGTACAGAATTAGCCACAGTATTGTGCGTTTTCATTTTCTACGTGGAATCCTGTGAATTCTTTGAAAACTGAACTAAATGCAATGCGACATTCCATTCCCCTTCTCTTGGCAGGTCTTTTCTTTCTGTCCTCTTAGTTCTATCTTCTACTTTGCTCCTTTTCTGTAAACTCTGTGTTTTGCTCAGTTCCACATCCCTCATCTCCCTCGAGTCCTCTCCTTTGCTAAGGTTAACTCACATTTATGGTCCCTACTTATCTCCAGTCAAAAGGCCAGATCCTGCTTTCAGTTCAGCCACGATCCTGGAATTTTTCACCCATTTTTAAAGTATGTATATTCCTGCTTTCTCCATTGCAACCATTCAGGTTTAGAAACAGTCCCCTACAAACATGTGTCAGTCCAACTAACTTCTCCTTCCTCTTAAAACTCTCCTTTGGAAAACAAATGACAACAGCTGAACTACCAGTTAGTTGTGATTCTCACCAGTCACACACATTTGTCTGGTTGTACCATTCCTCTGCTCCCCTCACTGGTGTCTCATCTCATATTTGGGCTGAACATTGTTGGTAGCACATAGCTTCTTTGAGTTTCAGAATGGACTTTCTGTGGTCAAAGCATCCCTTTATATGTGCAAACAGGAGGAACGTAATCCTACTAAAAATTGCACCAAATCCAGTATTTTTAAAGTAAATGCACACACACATTTTATATATCTAAATATGCATGCATGCATGTACATATATAAACACATATAGTATTTATGTGTTCACGTGACTCTCCTACCAAAACAGTGCTTATACTCATTTATATAAAATACTGATTACTGTGGCCGCCCAGTTAAAGACAGTTAATCTCATTTAGGTTTTTGTTACGGGAGAACACAAGCAAGAAATTAATTGCACTCACGTATCCCTCTTACTAGTTCAAATGAATGCTGTGCTTTTATTTATCCTCAAACAGATGCAGTTTCCCCCCCGATGTGGGAGTTGTAGCTCCATGTGTTTTCAGAGCTGGGTGCCTTTGCAACTGCACATATACTCCAAATACACACGTCTGAGAGATGAGAGTCTTTGAATACGGACTTTTAATTTTCTTCAACAAACTCTTAACTCTTAGTTAAATTCATCAAACCAGTACATAAATATTTCTCACTTGTTCTCTGTATATATACATATGCATACACACATATATATGCATATATGTAATCATATATATATACACATACAAACATGAGAGCCAGAAACATTGCCCTTTGCCCAGTACATTGCAATATGTTTTTCTGGCTTGTTCTTCTGTTTCAGACAAAAATAATGAGACCTTTTCTCCACCACACGTTCAAGAAGGCACTGGTAAGCGCTAGACAGCACAGGCTGTGCATGAACCAGCTGCAACAGTCCCTGTGCTCGCTAAGTTACAGGCAACCTTTAATGCTTGTTTTGAGGGAGGAAAATGGTTTGGTAGGTATGGAGCCAAATCAACCTACATCTTAGCAAGAAGTTGAGGCTTGAGAACCCGAACCTGGTGGCTTATCAGGCAGATTTCCACAAACACCAGGCTCACTGTGGGTGTATTTCAAAGTATTACATAACTGTCCAGGAAAGTCCCCAGTAAATTACTCCAACGCTGTCTCAAAAGACATTCCCAGTCTAGTAGAGGAATTTTAACAGCAGCAACTACTTTTATTTCAAAATACCAAATCTTGGCTTTACTAAAACCAGTGTGAATTTCCCATGTACTTAAAATCCTCTCCATAGAAAGGTATTCTGTCTTCTCTCGCTGCCAAAAAATACTGCTTGTGTCACACACAAAATAGAAACTATGCTATGAGATATTCAAAACTGTGCCAGACAAACACTATGTGGGCTGCAAAAAACATGCTCCTCGCATTCCCAGAAATGGTTCATGAAAGTTTCACCATCAAGTGGAAACCAAGTTTTTTTCCGGCTCTCATGTGTGCATCTCTCTTCTACGGTTCTTGCACGAAACAGGAACTGTGTTCAACAGCATCTGAGACCCTTCTTTTACCACTTCTTTTTTTTTTTTTTTTAATTGGAAATCACAACCCTGGAAGCATTTTGAGTACAACCTTTTCTCACAGAGGTCAAGGGGAGTTTTGAACTGACATCACTAAGACCTGCATTCTACCCCTTATGTTTGACCACGTTTTGCAAAATGCCCAGCAAAATTTTCCACACAACTGTGACATTTGGATATCCCCTGTACAGGCAACAGTAGAAAGGATTTAGACTTGGAGAATATCCATTTACATACCCCAGGTGCCACTAAACATGTTTTAAAATTCCAAGGAATAAATGCTCTTTGTGCTTGTCCCTAGAACAGGGCAATGTCTGAAGGGGAACAGGTCATATTTAATTTATCCCGGGCTAGGTGGACTTTTTTCCTACAGACAAAATTTGATTTCTGAAGTAATTCATTAATCTTCATTGCTAGTTTTTGATAAAATATTTGTGAAGGAAGAATCTGTATGTTTCAAAATTAAAACCTGTACTTGTTTCAAAACATTTAACTAGTCTACATATACAAATTATCACAGCCATTATTTTTGTTACATGTGTCTTTTCCTTTCTAAGACAGAAAGTTTCCCAAGTTCTCTAGGTACAGAAATGCCCGTGGCCTATAAACATACAAAGCCTCAGCTTCACGCAAACAAAACCTCTCATTTAAAAACCAGACCCTGCCTAAATAATATGATCATAGCAACAAACCAAACCCTGAAGGACATTGATCAAAGCCCAGGAAAACACACAGTCATTCCAAAAAACCCTTACTTCATGCACTGGAAAATACCAAAAATTACATACAGGCACTGTGCTGAAAGCTGCAAAAATCTGACGCAATTTCTGGATAAGGACTTGTGTGCCTGAAAGACTTTTTTCAGTTTTATCATTTAATTAAAAAAGGAAAAGAAATCTCTCTCTCTCTCTCCCTAAGTCTTGTCCTGTACGTTTTCCAGGCCAAGCAAGACCGTGTAGATCTGTACTTTGGTACACACATGTTCATTTGGATTTCCAAACATCCTTCTCTTTCCCATATTCTTTCACCTCCTCCCCTTTGCACCTGCTATTGCCTTTTCTACTTTTTTATGACCTATATCTTATTCTAAACATATGTATGTATTAAATATGCCTGTGTGTATAAAAATGGACACATATACACATGCTATACAAACACAAGTACACACAGAAACATATGTTAAATGCTTAAGATACATGTGTAGATTGGTTTCATGGAGTTGCAGTTTGGAACCTTGTATTCTTTCAGCTTGGCTTTATAGAGATGCTCTCTCCTCTCCACGCCACCTCCTGCAACTCCTAAGGTGCTAATACTGAGCACTTCCAAGAGACAAGCCAAGTAAGCTGATTTATCAATCTAAACTTCAAACCCAGTATTGTATGAGCTTGGCATTACTGTCCTGTTACCTCCTGTACCAACCTGAATCACCCATGGGGTTAATATTCCAGCCTCTGGTCAACACTAAGTTCCTCCAGACAGTGAGGATTCAGCAAATGCAAGGGTTATCCTCATCTCTGACACCAGAAAACTAGAACTATATATATAAAACTTAGCTTTTTATCACTGTCTTTTAAGATAGTGCACAGCCAGCTGACAAAAAAAAGAAAGCAGCACGTAGGACAGAGCATACATCCATTGTTACAGAATTCCTCTCTGAATTAGCCATGGAAGTCATTCAAGTCATTCCAGTTCTGATCTTATTGCATCATTCGATTCACCTTTATTGCTTCCAGTGAGTATCTTCATGACCCGTATCTGAACAGCAATTCACTCAGTTTGTAAAGATTCAAATTTACAGTGGTCACTTACCATACCTTGCCATACACACATGAATTTTCTCTCATCCTATCTGTGTATTATGTGCTGAATGACAACTTTTATTTAAAAAGAAATTTGAGAAATGAAATATTACAGGCATTAATAAAAACTTTGCAAAGAATGACATAATAGTCCCATAACCCTTTACTGAGTTGAAAGTGAAGTGACCTTCAAACCTCTTATTACTGTAATAAAAAATCAAGTACTGTAAAATAACATGTAAGCTAGAGAAATTAGACTTGTAAGTGAAGAAAATACGATTTTTCTTGATAGATAAATCTAGTTGTTGTAGTTGCTGGCACCTCTTTTCCCAGTCGTTAAGTCTGATAACATGTCTAACAAGGATTTACAAGAAAAAACCCACCTATTTTATTTTAAAAATAAATTTAGGTGATATCCAGTAACAAGTAGAAACTAAAGTTACTTTTAAAAGGATAACCAGACTAGAAATCACCAAGTGATCTGAAGGCTTGGGAACAGTTCACATCATTTCTTAACATCAGTTTGAGTCACCAGTCACGCGGAGCCAGTTTCTCTCTCCCGACGCCCCCGTGGGGCCGACCTTGGTGACTCTGCCCAGCAGGTGGCTTTGATCCTCTTCCAGGCATGTACAAACTCATCGAGTGAAGTTCCTTCACACAGAAAACCATCAGTGCTGCAGTAGAAAATTAGTGGCTACATTTAAGTCATTATTTGAAGCCCTCAGAGCTTCTAGGGCATCTCCTCTGGAAAATCCCATTTCCATAAGCCGTGCAACCTGGAAAAGAAATACTGCTTTAAAACCAGAATTTTATTCACACTGTGTGCGCATTAGTCACGTTAAAATTGTGTCAGAAATCCCTTTTCACTGATAAAAGATTTATCTGAGACAGCATGCTTCAAAACACTGCCACAGAGATGACCACTTTATGATACTTTATTCAAAACTGATTGCAGAAAATGCCACACCTGCATTTTCCTAGTTGGTGCAGTTTTGAAAGAAGAGTAAAATCCAAATTGTGGTACCACACATGACAACTACAGTCTGACCTGCTTGCTGCTCTCAACAAGAGCAGGATCTCAAGAAAACAATGCTGACCAAGAGACAGAATTTTACAGCAGATGCGAAAACCTATCCAGATATCCTCAGCTCTACTATCCTTGAAAAGACACACTTCTCCAGAGGACACTAAAAAAACCTCAGAACTATTCATTCTAGGTGTTTCGGTTTTTTTTTAATAAATCTTCAAGTTAGCTCTAAAATAGAGGCAGTACAATACTTAAATGGTTTAGTAAAATTCTTGTAAGGCATCTACAGGTACTCAAAAAAGCACTTTTTTGCAAAAGACTTCTACAAAACAGAAGTCAAGATATCTGATGGAAGAATTACATGGAAAAGTGCACATTAATACAGTGATTTTGGTAATCAAGAACCACTTGACCATCCCTCTTCATAATATCATGTACTTGACACCTAATCTTTGTGCTTTGTGCTAACAGATATTCAAATCACCACATGTGAAAAGCAATGTATGCATAATCAAATTTAATTTATGGCTACACTCCAATCTGAAGTACATTTAAAATCTACAATTCTCACTTTGGTATGACTGAAAGTCACAATATTCACTTTTATAATTAATCTTCCAGAATGTGGAAAAACAAGGTGTGGAGAGGCAGGGAGTGACACGTAAAATTAGCTGTGGCCACTGGCAGCATAAAGCATTCCTCATCCTGCTTCAAATGGTCTTGTGACCAGACACCACAGCTCCTGAACCTGGGCTACAGGAGCTGTCGGAGAGCTACCACTGCTCCTCCTCTGCCTGTAGGTGCCCATAGCACCAGAGTGGAGCCAAGCAGGAATGCAGCAGAGGCTGTTTACATCTTGGGAGAAATATTCCCAGAGTGCAAGAGTAATGTGCAGCACTAGTATTGAAAGTATTCTAACTGCCTTTTAAAAGAAAAGTGCCATCAAAAGCAGCTTTTCTTTCCCCTAAGACACCTCCAGAACTTTCAGTATTTTTAATCATCTCTGCTCTGGTGACTTACTGAGAAATACACAACTGTCGAGTATGCCTAGAGGTGCAGGTCCTCCTATTCTTAATATAAATACACCATGACAAAATGTTAGAGAATGTTACCTTGGTTATCAGAACATCAACCTTAAAACCCACTGCCAGTTTCTCACCTTCTTGTAGGGAGAGAAATGAATTGTTACTTTCAACACTTCTGCAACATTAGTTTAAATTCAAACTCAATTTCGTAACCTGCAACTTTCTAAAGTTTCCTCTGCCTGATTTTTCATGTAAGATTGTGTTTTTTATGAGAAAAAGGGCAGGCAGTGGAATAAAACCTAACCACAGAAACGTTTCAGAAGAAAGGCTTTTACTGCCTTTGCCATGAATTCTAACCTTAAGAAGTGGTGGATGGAAGTGCAACTTCACCATTTAGAGATATATCCATTGAGCATCATGGGGAATAGTAACAAAAAAAAAAATCTCTCTTTTCATCTGAGTGTATTTTAATCACAGGAACTGAATCCAGCTCCAGGAAACAGAGATGTATAACTGGCAACAGTAATTCAAGGTGCTAAAAAACCACAAGAAATGCAGAAATTTTGGTACAAAAAGCATTGCAAATGCTCACAAACTTTAATCTGAGAAACAGATGAAACCCTTGCATTTTTGCCATTCTAAGATAACTTGTGTAGTTATTCGTACAGTCCTGAGAAACCAAAGGTGCTTCAATGACTTTTTCTTTGCAGGGTATCCAGACAGCACTGCAAAATGACAGCAATCAGGTGGGCTCTACAACCTCAATGCATCAGAAAATATAAGTGTATATTGCTTTCATAAATCTAGGCCTAAAGGCTTTGGGTAAGAATCCAGCATAAGTCATACTAGTAACTAATTTATTAGTTCCAGCCCCAAAATAAAAGTTTCTATAAGCAGAATTTGTCAATAAAACAAATACATAAACCAACCCATCAGGGAAATCTTTCGGTTCATCCCATACTGGCACTGAGTAGACTTTCAGGCCAGCCAAAACTAAATTTCTGGGGTTAGTCTCAGAAAGTGCTTTTTGGTGTGGAGTTTTTATTTTTATTTCTTTTTTTGTTTGTTAGTTGAGGTTTGGGGTATTTTTGTTGTTGTTTTGTTTGTTTGTTTGTTTCATTCTTTTTGGATGTAGCCCAGAAGGTTGGCAGTCAAAACCACCAGTGCAGGTAAAGTTTTGAACATTCTGAACATAATCTAACATTGAATCAAAACTAGAAATCAGATCATAGCAAAAACTTCTGTTTGGGACAAGCTCATTTTAAACTAACTAAAAATGACAGTGTGGTGCTAGCAAGTGTTGATTTATTATCAAAAAAAAAAAAGGAAAAAAGGAAGGAAAAAGTCACCCTTGAAACTTAGTCTTGTTCAAGGGTAGCAAAGACCTTAGACTATAAAATGGCCAATACAGCTAACTGCAGGCAGGCTACAACCTGGAGAACTTGATTGCAATAAACCCTGAATACAAGTATAAGACTAATCTTAAATTCTTAAATTTACAAGTAAATAATGCCCTCTTTTGAGAACAGAACTATCAACAAAAGTCTAGAATTCTAAACCTATATAGTCTGGAATAACATTCTTGTTTAAGAAAAACTAAAGTACTGAATTGGAAACTTAAGCTGAGGACTTCAACAAAGAAGATATGTACAAGACAAATAATGAAATCTAAGAGTCAGTCTTTCTTCTTTGAAACATTTATTTTATCAGATTTGATTAGTTTCCACTAGTGAAACCATCACATCTTTAAATACAAAATACAAGCAGTTACATATAAAAGCAGAAACTCCCAAGTTGCTCTGTAACTCTGGTCTGGATGGTAATGACAATGCGTTGTCTCTGTATTGTGACCATTACCCAATATTCTAATTTGTGCTGCTATAAAGAACATCTAAGAAACTGTGTAAACAGATGATAAAAAATCAGTGGAGTTAATTCCTAACCATTTTAATGCCATTTTAAAATAGAAAAGTGTTTACCTGCTCTTCAGAAACCTCAGTAGGTGGAGGTATGCCTTGTTCAGACGGGTGATGATCTTGATAATTTGCGTTATGTCTATGACGTAAAGGAGGAAACAGTCTGTTCCAGTTAATCATCCCACCCTGAAAGCAGACACTGCTGTCAGTCTTTGCAGAAAGAACTACAAATTTTTTAAACAAAAAGATCATCCATGCCACATAATATGAAAGGCAAATGTTTAAGCAAAGTACTTTATTTTAAACAACAAAAACTGCTGCAGTCTCTTAGGAAGCAAAAATTGGACTAGTTACTGCTTTGCTAGTTATTTGAAGTGATCACTGCAAACTACAGAAAAGTGCTAGCAGAGGGAGGAAAGAATATTTCATATCCACTGGGACAGATCTAATTCAGTACAGTGCTAGACTTCTCAGGTTCAAAGATCACTGTCTTTACTGATAGGGATTTGCCTGGTAAGAGGTGCAACAGCAGGTCCTGCAAGTGCTTTGCAAGGCTGCTGCTGAAGGTACCCACGGAAAAAGAGTGCAAGAAATAAGAGGAGAAAAAGCAAAAGAGGATTCTCAGTGCATCAACAAAACCACATCAGGAAACTCAGAACTAACCCAGTCTTCAGGATAGCTGTGATTTTCATGCAAGTGATTGCTTCTGTGACAGCAATGCGATTTACAGCCTCCCATACCACCTCACCTAACTTCCACGTATTAAATACCATTGCAAAATCTGGCTGTGTTCCAGTGCCAAAACATCTTGTAATTACATAGTAATAATACAAATACACAGCAGTAACACAGGTATGGTGTAAATCACAGAACTGAAACTTCCTCTTAATAACCAAGCTTGAAGTCTTGTAATAATAAGACATTTCGAACATAAAACACAAATAATAAAGTACAAGCTTTATAACTGTCCAGAAACAATGAATCCTTATTTCACTAGCTTAAACAAACATTTTTGTAGGGGATTTTGTATCACACCAAAACCACAGATCCTGCAAGCAGGTAAGATCAAACCCCAAATCTCTCTTTTCTATACAGTTTGTTAAAACACCTTCTGCAGTTTGGGTTGTCCTTTTCCTCCTCCCCTGCTCCCCCTGTTACTATGGAGATGATCCCCCTCCCTTTCTGTATATATAGGACATGGACTTCCTTCCTCTAGTTGCTCTATTTTAGTTCTATAATGTCGTTTCTCAAAAGACCTTTCTCTTATGAGAGTTTTTTCTTTTCTTCTCTCACTGAGGGCTCTTCCTGCTTTTATGTACCCCTGGAGCATTAAATCCCCTCTGCTCCATCAGTCAGCTAAACTTGATTCTAAATCTCAAAAAAAGTTAAATTATTTAGTTTTCCTGCCCTTTCCTTTGTTTCCTTCCTTTCTCTCCAGAGGATACCCAACCAGCCCAGATACCACAGGGGGCAGTAAAATTGCACACTTAAAAATGCATTTGGGGAGTCATGAGATTTGAAACACCAGCTTGTGAAGTGCTCTAGTCCCTTACGTACTAGAGTGCATTTTTCCCTGCGAAGATGTGCAATAGCTAGGAGTCATCACTCATTTTCAAGACATAGTTTCCACTGCTGGTGATTTTGAATTTAAAAATTATGATGTATCTACATTTCTATTTTCCATACTGTATAAAACATTTGCTTAACATTCATGAGGTTTTAACCAAAGGATTCTGTATAAGCCTGGCATTAGCCAAACAGCATAGCATAGTAAAAAGAAGAACTGGTTTGTAGTTTAGGCCCAAAGAGGGATATCAGACATTCTACTGACAGCACTGCACTACCCTGTGGTCTTGGGTAATCATGTCCTGTACTTCCCCATCTATAATTTCCCCTAACTCAGAATTATGTTGAGTTTTAATTCACCAACTTTGAATTTCTGAAAGTCTACTAAGCTCTATAGTTCAGCAAGAGCACTGCACTAATGCTGTTTTGCATGTTTTTATTATTTAGAGAAGACCTGAGGAGGAGGAAGTAATACTGGAACAAGTAATTCACCTTAAATCGGTGAATTGAAAAATACTAACAGGACTATGGCACATTCCTCTGAATCATCGTAAGTCATACAGAATAACGTGTATCAAATATAAAATCTACAATAAATGTATTAATTTACCAGTATTCCAGTGTATCTGAAGACTGAAATAAACATACCTTTCCAGCTGTGCCCTCAGCTTCAATAGCGAGCTGCCTATTACAGTTTGGTTTCGCATCCTCCCTGTCCTGTGCATTGTCACCTAATACTACAAAAGGACTTGTCTACCTTCTTATCTCAAACTTGGAATACATTTTAAATTAACATACACAGATTTCATTACTTCCAGTAAAAACTGCAGATTCCTTACAAATGTAACTATTTAGTTTTGAAGGTTTACAGCAGATGCCTCGATAAACTACAAATGTTGACTGATGCATTCAGAAGAGTTCCATGTGAAGACTGCTAACCCCTTCCCAGAAAAAACAAACAACTAGACAAATTATATCAACATAGTTGTGAGAAGATCTTTTTTGGTTGCCCTCAGAATATTTCAATTACCTTTGAAAACTGACAAACTCTATCAGTTCTTAACTATATTAATGAGGGAAGAATATCTAACATTTAATGGTGTGTGGACACAGATATTTAGGATTAATTGCAACACTGAGGTCCACTTCTCATCTGTGTATTACTTTAAACTGCACCAAAACCAGGTACATTAGGTTTCTTTATCTTAACTGCAAAAAATTGTTTCCCTTCACAGTCTGGCCTCTAATTAGATGACGGACACGCACAAAGTTAGGCTCAAAAGAGCAAGGATTGAAGGAACTGCAGCAGGAACTGTGGATCTGGTACCATGCTAATCTCATAAAGTAAAGGTATGGAAAAATTGGGAAGTGTTGCTAATGTTGTAGATCTGTAGGAGATGGAAAGCAAGGCTACAGATTTCCAGTGTGGATGGTGACTGTGCAAAGGCCTTCAGACAACCTTAACTATCACAGCAGAAATACATGAAGATCTGTGAATTTTAATCTGAGCCAAGTCAAACACCAAATAATATCTTACACTAAGTAAATATCACAAATTCCAGTTAAAAAATGTGCAGGAGACTTCCAAACCAATACTCCACCTTGCCTCAGAGAAATTATTTTGCAGACTTCCCTTCATAATTTTATGAACAATTCTGTACTGCAGCGGTTTCAAACTATACTAACATACTTGCGAGAAGTCAGAAAGATTTCACATAAGATAACTGATCTGATTAATTTATTTAAGCAATGCTACTAAACGCTCTGACAGTCCCTAGTGGGGAATCAGCACACAATATTTGTGCATTTCACAATATACTTGAACCTCAGCACCAAACAGCCCAGAAGAGCTCACACCAATCTCTTCACTCTCTGTTACCTTGTCTCAGGTAACAGAGCTCTCTGGAGTGATCCAAAACATTAAGCAGTGGGGATGCTCAAAGGTCCAGTATGTAAGTTCCCTTCCTGAGCAGCACCTTCAGTGACAAGTGTCTGCCAGTCTAATCCATTTAATGAAACACAGGCAGTTCTTCTGTGATTCTGGTTTGTTGGTTTGTTATAAAAAGAATTAAGTGTAACACTACATGGTTTTGGGGGCTGGGACTTACTGTGACTCAGGACCAGGTAAGGAGGATCCATTAAACCTGTCACATCCAGTGCCGATTTCCACAACTGACAGACTGACTCAGGCTATCTTACACTTTGATTATCTCAGGCAATATTTTTCTTTGTCCTGAATTGTAGGTGTCAGGGAGCAGTGAATGCAGGTGTACTACTTGAGAATGAGAAGCACTGAAAAAGTCAGTCTACAGAATATCACTCACAAAAATGCTGCACAGAAATTGGTGCCTGGGCCCTTATTTCTGTTCGCAACATAGTCTTCAACATGTCATCAGGAAAAACACTTGACAAAAACACTGCTTCAGAAATTATTCAACTAGGATGACAGACACACTTCAAAAAAGGCCTATAAACTTTTCTCCCTCTCTTAATCCTACACTATAATTTTTTAACTATAGAAAAATTCAGTTTCCTTCTTTTAGCAGCATAAAGACTGGGTGAATTGGTTGATTGTAAATTCTCTGTTACTGCCTGATAGCAGACAAATATACCAAGGAAACCATTTTATTGGTCTCTAATAAATCACTACTAGAAGTGGATTAGGAGAACACTGGTGATGTTGGAACTTCCGTTATGGGAAGACAACAAACCAGTCACAAGTTTAGATGACCAAAGAATGAGATTTAAGAACGGACTGGATTAAGGGAATGGGAAAATTGCAGCTCTTCATCATAGAAAGGTTGTAAGGAAATGCCATATTGATGATGTATTCTTGGATAGCTGCCAAGGCTTTATGTACAGAAGCTGCGCCTTATGAGGTCACATCCTTGACATCTTTTCTTGATTTGGGTTGCTGCTTTTTTTTAATGGTGCCTGGGTCAATTCTGTTTACAAGAAAGAAGTATCCTCCTTTCCTACAGAATAAGGAAGAACTATCTAGAGCTAGCAAATGTCTCTGTACAGCCTGCTAAAACCCCAGTTATGTCATTTCTTTTCACATAATCTACACCCTCTCTTTTTTGAAAAACAGCTCGACCCATTTCCCATGTACATACCTGCCATGGCATATTTTCTTATCCAAAGCTTGACAAATAAAAATGTTGTGTTATGGACAATTAACAAATATCCAGTTATGCAGCCTTCAGATATGCATATATTTTAATTAATATTTCCAAAAAAAAAGAAAGAAAAGGCTTTATAAAAGTCCTCTTGAAAGTGATGCATGTGGTTAAGATATTTTGATACTGTTATCTCATGTAGATGGTTAATGCCAACTTGCCATCTGTTTGCACAAACAGGAAGCACCTCTTGATATCTGTCCTGTTCACCTTTTCTTAACATAACAACCGCAGCAAAAGAAAAGAAAAAGGAAATTGCTTTGCATTTCACCTTTTAAAGTAACATTTTTAAAGTTTGCTACTCTGCATAGGAGCTATTACTTGGTAAGGACATAAATATTGTCTTACTTCTTTCATCTAAATCTTCATTAAAAAATGTACTGAAAGCAAGAAACACTTATTTACTGCTTTTCTGACATAAATTTTTCAACAATTTATTGACTCCAAAGTAGACATACTGATGATAGAAACAAAGAAAAAGCATAGCCACGAATGACATAATACCTGCTGCTCTAAACATTGTGTAAGAGATACCAACAGTAAAATTTCCAGGACACTTATTCAAAAGTCTAGCCTGCCTCTTTTTGTGAGGACAAAACTTTCTGGCTTCTTGAATGTTTTGGGTAGGTTTTTTGTGTTTTGTTTCCCTCTTGCTTTAATAACTTCCTTCTTTTGAAGGGGGGTAGAAATGTAACAGTGTTAGTGTTCTAAGCATTGTTCTTAATGATGGAAAGAATTCCAATTTCTCTGGAAATTTATCCTACAGACAAGGCTCTTTAGCCATGAGGCTCTGTCTCCAACTCTTAGTTGCTGCATCCTGAGCTTTGATGCCTGTAATTGTCCCTGAGGAGCTGATGTGTCACAGAAGTTCAGAAATCCACATGTGGTCTTTTCTGAAGCCTGATCAGCTATTTCCTTTGAAATCTGGAAGGAATAACTCAATCTGGGCTCTGAAGCTGCCTGAGAGATAATGGAAGGGATTTCAGCACTGGCATGATACCTTCACAGTAACAGAAGCCAGAAATGCCAATGGGCAGAGCACATCTGCTCCTTGGAGGCAAGGAATGGCTGCCTCTTCTACTGCATTCAAGGAAGGCCTTCCAGACTGAATGCTATGGCATTCAAGAGTAGCAAACGCTTCCTGGCATAATCGTGCCAAGGACCTGGAATTGTAGACTGCTGCTTGTCATGGCGGGAAGGTGTGCTGCTATTTGGCTTGGACACACAACTGCTGGCACTAAGTGAAGAGCTGTGTAGGTACCCCCAAAAACTAGCGGATAGCTCAGAACTCTGAAGAGTCAGACTACTCCATGTTTAACCTGGTACCGTAAGGGTCAGCACCTATTCTGTATTGAACTGTGCATCACAGTACCATTCACTTTTCATTCCTGCTGTGACGCAGTAATTCAGCCAGAATGTGATGGATCACTATGCCAAGAAGAGAGATATTTCATGTCAAGCAGAAATTGAAAGATGGCATTTTTGAGAACTGATGTTATTCATTCATCCTACATTAGGGAAGTGTTGATCAGGGCTCTCAGACCTTCTCTGCAATAATATTTGGATTTAGAGCTTCTCTAAACAGTAGAGAAAGAAAGCACTTCCTTTTCCAAACTTCCCAGCTTCCCTTGCTTGTGTCAGCTATTCATCCAAACAGAGCTCTTGCTGGTGCTGTGACATCACAAGTATGGTCATGGCTACATCAGTTGAAAACATGCATCCATGTTGTCCTATTAGCAATGGGGTTTGTCCATTTTTCCCCACAAAAATCCCAGGTATATATTGAAAAGTAAGTTCCCATTATTATGTATTAATCTTTGTAAGTGAGTTAAGCTGATCATAACCATAAGTTGAGCATAACCACGAGCTGAATTTTAAAGCAATGACATGATTTGGAGCTGTTCTTCCATTTGACATTCAACACTTGCTGAGCGAGACAATCAGGTGTGTGTGTGGGGGGTTGTGCCCAGTGTTCAAAACTCTGAAGGCGGGTCCACCAGCATGAACATGGGGTCTGTACTTGAGGAAATAACATTAGCTCCATTTCAAACATTTTGCACAAAACAGAGACAGTTCTACTTTAATGCATGGCTCTTTGGATGTGGACTGGTGACAGTGAACTGCTATTAATACATGACGATGACAGAGATAACCCTTCATTCACCTCCTGTATACAAACCTTTTCAAAGAGTAATAAGGAATAAGTAGAGGCTGGAACCAAAGTGAGAAATCAGAGTTCCTAAATTGTTTTGATTTGACAAGCTAAGAGCACAGCTGGGACAGGTGAGCTGAACTGGTCAAAGGGATATTCCACACCATAGAACATCATGCTCAGATATAAACTGTGGGAGTTACCCAAAAGGAGGTTTGATCTGGATTTGGGAACAGGGTCTGGCATCTGTCAGCGAGTAGTAAGCAATTGTATTGTGCATCACTTCTTTGGGTTTTTTTCTTTCTTTTTATTATCATTATAATTACTTATTATTATTATATTTTACTTTGTTTCAATTATTAAACTGCTCTTATCTCAACCTACTTTTCATTCTCCTCCCCATTCCTCCAGGGTGGCAGTGCGGAGGTGAGTGAGCGGCTGTGGGAGCTTAGTTGCTGTCTGGGCTAAAACCACAACAGTAGCACATTAAGACACAATGGGTGAACCCAGCTTGCAGTTGTTATGTGCTAATATCAGAGTTCAAATCAGAAAACCTGAATACTAAGGCGGATCACTTACTATCTGAACCACAGACTTCTTATTTACTATACGATATGGAAAACGGCACTAAGTAGAAATGGCACATCAAGACTCTCTCAGTGCAGACTGGAAAGAAAACAGAAGCAGGCCTGGAATCCAATAACCAACCACTCCCCAAAACGGATGCTTTATTTATCCCACATTCACTGGAAATGAAGGGACAGGTACAGCTGAAAAGAAACTTGCCTTCTATAAGCTAGACTTGACCAGACAACAGTGAATTAAATACTCTGGAAATGCCTGGGGATTTGTACCCCATGAATTTTTTTATAAGAAACTGCTGCAAATTAAATTGCCAGAGGAAGAGAATGTAGATCAATCACACAGGAGAATAAAAATACTCTATTTCTCAAAAAAAATTATTTGTTTTGAAATAAAACAGTGTTTTGCTTTAGGAAGTTGCCCAACCACTGCTTCTCTAGGGAAACTGATTGCAAATACTAAACAAATTGAAAGGCTATAGCTCAGTCAGACAGAGAGAAAATTCCATAATTCCAGTCCAAGAAAAAAAAGGATTGTTCATGTGTGAGTGGGGTGCTATTGAGGAGTAGGAATTAGACAAAGTTAGCCTTGTGATTGTGACAGGTGGCTGTTAATGAGACATTCAGCTTGCTCTAGTAGTACTACTAGTGTCTGTCAGGTTGTGGAATTGCCAACTTCCATAAAAAAACCAGAAACCTGAAGTTTCGGTGGTAGTTTGTAGAGGAAATAATCACAGACTATTCATTACCTGTGTCAGCACCCTGGAAATTCAACATTTTTAATCTCACAGCTAGAATCCATGAAAAAAGTTATTCAGAAAAGTAAACCAGAAATGTCTAAATAGCAGTGGGTTATCAGTTGCTGCAAATACATTATTGAAATACAACAGTAAAACCCCCAAAATTCAGATGTGCCAACATCAGTGGTATATGCAGTTTTTACACCCAAAAACCTCTTAAAATAAATCCAAGTTTATTTTCAACACAAAGAAAACATTGTTAAACAATTAGAGAGAATAATCAAGATTGGAAAATGCCAGAAGAGTGCAAAAAAGCAAAGGACGAGTTAAAGACACAGATCTGAAGGAAAAGATACTGTTTTCTCTACAAAAAGGGAAGGTGTCTGTTATTTCAAAAAAGGCTTGGAGTATGCCCACACATGTAAACTGGCATGCAGAGGAAGGGGAGAATGATGGGATACTGGATCTAAATTTAGCCACAATTATTACTGCTGCAGCATACACTTCATTCATGGGCTGAAACAAACCCCCAAATCACTCATCAGTCAATTCAATTCTTTAAAAATACAATGACAAATCTTATACACACACATCTCAGGAGTCACAGCACAAAGAACTTTTTTTATCCTATTGGTACCCTACATACCATTGTCTTTCGAGTCTATGGAAGGGTTGCTAAAGACAGTTTCTATTCCATTATGTCACAAAATCCCAAAAAAGCCTTAGGTAACACAGACTGGTTGGAATGGAAACCTAATTAGAGAAAAAAACTTTGTGTGACACTTGGCTGAAAGTCTCATCCATTTATTCAGGTAAAGCAGTCAGGTAGTCTTCCTGACAATGACACATACATTTGTGGAACAAAATGAACAAGCTGTTTCCATCCAAAGTCCTGGCTGTGAGAGGAAGGGTTTTTATGGACCTAGCAGTGTATAAAAGTTGCAGAAGGTCTTCATGGTTCAAAATATCTGTTTGAAGGACTTGTTAGTACTCAAATTTGTGAAGTTACTCAAGAAGACTTCACTAAAGTGCCATCTCAGTGCCAGCAGGAGAGCCAAGGAATATGCTTGGGTCTGGTTCTTACACTTCTTTGAGAAAACAGAATTTGACTGTCTGGGAGTATATTGACTGAGGGATTTTTTCCTACCATCATGAATGAGGATAATATTCCTGAGAAAGAATTCTTGCGCCAGGAAAATCTTTGCTCCATTAATCTATTTTTTTTTTCCCAAGGTCAGGAGTTTATTGCTTAGATATAACAGAAGGTAAACTGACAATCTAGCCTCACAGTCTTTAGTTGACCAAATACAAAACTTGCAAATTTCTCAGGATATAAGACTCCCTGTAAGACACTCAGTTTGCCTACCCACAGAGCATCTCTCCCGTGTCCCAGGAGAAAGACATCTAATGAATGAACAATTAGAGGAAGTCCTTTTGTTATAGAAGTCTGGTCTTTGCAAGCAGCAGAATCTCATATAGAGATGCCATGTGATATGAATCAAAGGAGAGTCTGGTCTCACTGAAAATTAATGGCAGCTGGAAGAGAAGAACAACATAAGCTTAAAGTGGAAGACAGGGTAGAAAGAGAGGTGGTAAAATGAAGATTTTCATGTGTGGCTGTAGGCTTATCATACAGTCTGGAGCAACCTGGTAAAGTTCCTCCCTCATCCAAAACACTTAAGAGAAGCCAAGATGTAGGCAATACCGTGTCCTAACATGCTCAGCATGAATAAAGGAATAAATGCTCTGTGGATACAAAAAACATTTTTTCAAGATGAAGGGACTGAGGTTCATACACCACCCCTCCCAAATGGGCACAGGGATGAGCACTCAAAGAAGCTGTATTTAGTGCCAACAGAAGGCACTGACCATCTTTCTGCAACTTTCCACCACCTTCCACATATATGTCTTTAGTGACAACAGTGTTGTCAATAACAACTAGGCAGGGAATCCTCCCTTATCTATTCCCAGTTTGGTTATCTGCCAGCCTCCCTCCATATTTCTCAATGGGAAGTGAAAGTCAGGCTGACTCCCTGCTACCCACACTGGTGCACAGATGCAGCACTTGCTTCCCTTTTCCCACCATGTCTTTTATCTGGGTTAGGTTACAGAAAGCTAAACTTTCGAAAAATGCTGGGAAATGAAAGAGATCAAGAAGTAGAAACATCAGGACTGAAGATCAAGATTTTTATCCATATTACAGTGTGAAATGGATAAAATAGTAAATGATTACTGGTGGTGTGACACGATGGGAGAGAACTTCCCAAGGACTTTGTATAGGAGCAAACACCAAGTATGGGAAACAATGGAGACAAAGGCGAAGAGATGATGAAAATGTGGGAGGAAAACGGGACAGTAGGGAATGAAAATGTGAAAGTGATATGAAGGGGAAAAAGAGATCAGATAATGGGGAAAAATTAAAATACAAGAAACTATTTAAATTACAACATAGGATAGGCAAAGAGCATGAAGGAAAAGAACTAAGAAACTGAAGTTTTAAAAGCATTAACAAAATAGCAAGATGGTATTTTTTGAGGGAATTAATACATGTCGCACACGTTTTATTCTACTGCCTCTATAGGTGCATAGAGGTGACATTCAGTAATCCTCCATTTGTGACAAAATCGTAATTTCTCAGCAATATCCACAGGAGAAAATAAAGAACAAAAAGTTTTCAAGATGCACACTACCATCTGTTTAAGGGCTGTATCCACAGCAACTAGAGACCAAGAAAAAAAAATCAGTCACCATGTAACCACACTCCCCTGAGAAACTAGCAACGAAACAGTTTCTAACAACATATTCAGACACAGTACCACTGAATAGTTAAGAATTAAAATGAGATACACCAAGTAATGAAGTTGGTTCAAATTCTACCACATATTCAATCTGCTTGTCAAAGTAACGGGTGTTTTGACAACCCAGCACTCACATACACAGCTCCATGCTTCAGGGTCCTCCAGACCACAACATTTCAGCTAGAGAAAGACTGGGAAAGGTAAAGCTCAAAAGAGCTGTTGGCAAAGAAATTCTGGGGTGCTTGTTCTTTGCTTTTCCTATTTTGTAGAAAGTATCCAAAGTGAATTCTGCTTTGGATAAAAGGGCTTTGTGAACAGCAGGGGGAAGAAAATTATTTACATCCCAGTATCTTCAGTATCTTGGAAGTACAGTATAAACAACTTATAAGAAACGCTTTTCACCCAGTCACCCAGTTTCTTTCCCTGTTCTAATTTTTTTTTTTAATTAAACTTTTTTTATGTTGGCTTGTCTTGTCACATTCTTCAGAATTTCTTGCAAAGACTTGAAGAATAAGCTTTCTACAAAAGGTATCTATTCTAAAGAGGGGCCTCCTAATGGCTGGAACAGAGTATGCTGACACTGCATAGACTATAAAGCACTGTTAAAACCACCAATCTTCTCCTTCCATAATACTACCAACATTCTGGGAAACTGCACTGCCTCTTTTCTCAAACAGATGAACCAAAGAGTAAAGGAGTAGGAGGAATGAGCAGAGCACCTTCTCAAGGGGGAGTTAGACAAAATTGTTGCACTATGGCATGCAGAGGAAACTGGAAGTTCACTTCCCTCACCAAACCAAATGGAAAGCATAAGAGAAAATGCTACTTTGCCTCACCTATGGCACACTACCTACAGACAACATACTGTGACTTCAGAAATCACACAACGTTTTCCTAGAATATAGTTCAAAGCCATATCTAATGACTGATATGTACTTCACAGCTTTTATTATTTTCAATTTCACAAAAAAGCTGCTTAAAACTGATCTGCATTCTTTATCAGCTTCACTCTCACAGGAAAAATTATCATCTAAATTCCACCTGTAACGTGATCTGTTCCACTCCACTGTCTTCAAATTACACATTTCCAAAACCTCTGAAGGTAAAAGAATTGCCCAAGTACAGCAATCCAGAAAATTATTGTAAATTTTTCAAATATTATTTTGAGATTGAAATTAGCCTTCTTTCCATTTTTACCACTACACCTCAACATTTGTGAACAATGCTTTTTGTGATTTAGTTGATGGCCAGTAAATTCTGTGAGTGAGTCATTAAAAAAAAAAACTGGCTGGTCAAAAGCTTTCATGACACACTTTTCTGAAGAGCCTTTCTGAAACATTCATACATTAATCCCATTGCCTTCTGATTGCTGGTTTCAAAGATTAGCAGTTAACTAAATTATCAGTTAACTAAATGCTGTGCTCAAGTTAAAGGCTAAACATGAAGGTAACTTGTAAAGGGAAGCATCATACTAATGTTCAAACAGCCTTCCTTCATTTTACTCAAACCCTTCACTTTTTTAAAGAATTCTATTTGAAGTCAAACATGAAAAGACGTTTCTCCACTTTCATTGTTCATTGCCTGAGGAAAGGACAAGATGAGAAGAAAATGTTATCAACTGTTCTTTTATAATTTACTGTTCTGAACTTATTTGCCACTTTTTGCAATTAAAGATATATTAGAAAGACTGTCCTTCATAAATGGAAATGGCTTCTTTCTCCTATCTGAAAAAACCTGGCTGCACTCCTCCCAGCTGCTTGTAGCCCAACACACACTTCCAATTCATTTCCTATTACAAGGTCAACATTCAAGAATTGAGTAATTTCTAGTTCCAATCTTATGCTAAAACTGATTAATTTTCTTATGGGAATAGAGAAAAGTAGATCAGGAACTTTCTACCTGAGAAACAATTTCATCATACTGAAATGGAAAACAAGGAAAATAGAATGATATTATCAGAGACTAGAAACAAATATTCATACTCTAGCTGTCGGCCAAAGCTTTATGTCATCATGCCTCTAATTCCTGCAATGCATTAAGGGTACCATGGCTATACCTACTTGCACGACACTATCTGGAACACAACAAGAACTTAAGTACCAGTACAGAGCTGTGTTTCAGGCAAAGGAAACTCAGTAAAGACCTCAAATTGCTAGGCTGCAAGTAAATATATGTTCACATAGAGCAATGCAAGGCCCATGTTGTCTGCTAGTAACACATACATCTAAGATACAGGAAAAAGTGAATTGAGACACCTTCTCTCTTGTTTCAATACCCTACAATGCAAAGTCTGAGAATATCTGCATTTGTTGGTTTGTCTACAACAGAGAAAATAAAAAGGCTCTGCTATTGTGTTTGATAAGGAAATAAACCAAGAGCATTAAACATGGCAAACAAAAAGTCCCTTGTGGTTTACCTCTGTAAGAAAGGTAGAGAATTTAATTTCTGCCCTTTCTTGAAAGAAATAACCTGTACATCTACAAACAGAGGAGTTCCATTGACAATTTTCAACCTCTCTGAAAAGGATGCTAACAATACAGATACTCAGGAGAGTCAGAAGTATTTTGACTTCCCAAATTTATGCAGTGGCCCTTATTAAAGACTACCAAGAGGCAATCACTCTACCTTTCAGACTCATTTCTGTTGAAGGAATGCCAGCAGTACTGATATCCCTACAGGATTGTCTGACATTCTGCTTCTATCTTGTGAAGCAGTTTTAACACATAAAGCTACATAAACCACTTAAATGGCTATTAGCAGTACAACAGTATATGAAAGACTGATGGGGAAAAATAAAAAAAAAACATTATTTTTAAGAAACAGGAACCACACAAGATATATGAACCAAAACTGTATCTTTCTCATAACAATATAACCCTTAAAAAATGTATAGCAATACCTGCTGCTGTCTTTGCCGCCTCATTTGGGCAACCTGAGACATCATGATTTGACGATCCAGTAACTCCATTCTCTGCTGCCTCTGGATGTCAACTGTTGCTCCCATTCCCACTCGAACTTCATTTGTTGGTTCCGCAGATGAGAAGACTGGTTCAAGAGTCCAAGAAAATATCTTTGCTACCCATTTGGGTACACAAAGAATTCGATGAACTTTTAATATACTGCTATTGTAGCAAATCCCAGAAATCTAAAACCAAAAATGAAATGTTAAAAAAACCCTCAATACTAAAAAACTTAAATACACCAAATTTACTTTGTATTTGTCTGCAGGTAACAGTTGGTCTTTCTGTTTTTTAAAGCCCTTTTTACTGTATTTACCCAGAGTTCTCAGTAAAGAATCAGAGAACAAACAGGGGATTTCTTCACCTCCAACTTCCCCCTGCAGACTATTAGTTTTTTTAATCCATGTAGTGCATTGCCTGTGACTCATAAAGTTGCTTGGGGTTCTTTTGTTTGTTTCAGAATTTAAGCCCAAACCAAGTGACCCTTTCTCAAACTGATCAAAAATTCAAATAAAAGTTTCATTTCTAGTAAAGGAATTGGTCAGGGTATGCTGCATGCTGACCTGAGAAGATTAAGGCTGCTTTTGAGGATACTGAAATGCTGTAAACACTCCTTCAAAAAAACCCAACCTCCCTTAAGGCTTTTGTTCCCAGCATCCAAGTCTTTCCTTCTAATAAAAATTAAAGCAAATCAGTGGATTTGAAGTTAAATCTAAGAGTATTCACAGACTTATTCCAAAAAAAGCTCTACTACCTTCTAGGAGAAAAAAACCAACAGGTTTAGAAACCAATTCATTAAAAACTGTGATATTGAAAAAGCCAGTTTTTGTGAGGCCCTTCTTCCACCTATAAGAAAAATACCCATTCTCTATTTTGTGCTTGCCTTGGGGCTTGATTTTACTTCAGATTCAGCAGGAGCAAGAGAAATCCACGTGCCCCATAAATGATCTACAGCCATCACTCCACTGTTAATCTGAACCCCGTTACAAAGCCCTAGCACTTGAGCCCATAGCGGTTTACGCCACATTTCAGTATTTGTGACAAGTTATTGTCTGTCATGCCACAAGAATTATGCTGTGACAGCAGAGTGAAATGAACAGGAAGAGATATGAACCTCAAAAAAATCTGTAAACATACCCCAAAAATGCAATTATGCTAGAAGCAATGTAGAAACTCCACATCTGGAGTATTTATTTATTTGGGGCTATTTATTGTATCTCACTGACAGACATTTGTATAAACATACTAAATGCACTGCTTCATATATAAAGGGAAACAGCATAGGAAAATGCAACAAAGTTTGGAAGGGAAGATATTTTTCAGATTATTTACAAGGTTATCATTAATCATCCCAGGAGATGATGAGACTTTTAGCAAAAACACATTCTGGTTTGGGAAACACTGATTTTTATTTTATTCTGCTTACATCCAACCCTGAGAGCAGTCATAAAATGAAACCTCAAACACAGGCTGCCATTCTAAAGTGAGAAATAAGAGTTTTAAACCACCCTTAACCCCTTCAATCTTTTTGTGTTATGAGAAATGAGATAAACGTGATGGGATAAGAGTAAGGCCATAATCACATCAGAAGGAAGGCTGCCTATAACATATAGGCAAAGGAAGGTCCTAACTGGACTCCAGGAATGATAGGACGCTGGAACAGAAGCTTCTTCATGACCTCAGAAATTCTTTCCTCAGCTCTAGTGAAACTGTTCCAGATGGCTGTAAGCTCAGGACTGAAACTCTCGCACATCAACTGGAAACTAGGATAGAACTATAATCACCAAAGAATAAGAGGAGGAAGACTCATATCACTTCTGCAATTCATCTGCTTTTGGTATGCAGTACTTGAGGTGTAGCAAGAAGGTCCCTCAGAAGCTAACCACCTGGTCCTGAGAGGGCTATGTAGATAGGCTCCTCACCCAAGAAAACCTAGATTGTACAATGACCAGAAAGGTTATTTTTGGGGAGCAAGAATTACTGAACCAAGTTGCAAATATTACATATACACTTAATCTGATTCTTTCTTAGACGCAAAATGCACAAGCAGCACCAGGACCTACAAATTATCTTCCTGCCTTCTACCTTGTTAGTTGTAGGTAGGCTATGGAGCCAGGCCCCATTTTTGGTTCCAGAGATTCTGCATTCCTGATTGTACAGGTGTAACTAGGCAGGGAAAGAACTGCCACTCAGAATGCTTTGTCTAACATCACATCAGCATTCCCTCACTTCTTTCAAATGTCCCTCCCAAATTCTGATCTCTGCTTTTATCACCTACAGTCCTTTGTTAAGGTCTAAAGTTTTCAAGGCAACCTAAATCTTGAACGAGTTCAAAAAGTCACAAGAAAAAAACAAAGCAAGTGGTGATAGGAAAATCTACATCTCCCTGAACGCATGACAAATCTTGACACGTGTCTGAACATATTAACCACAAACACAATCACTCTTTTAGCAACTCAAGATACAGCAAAGAGATAGCAGCAGTATGTCTTTAGAGTAAGTACTTTGGAACTTGTTTGCCTCAGAAGGGAAGGTGTACTGCAAGCATCAATTAGCTGCATCAGTAAAAGGTCCTCGTATTTTTCTGAGTAGAGATGGATAGTCACAGAATCATTCAGGTTAGAAAAGGCCTTTAGGATCATCAAGTCTGATCATTACCCCAGCACTGCCAAGTCCACTGCTAAACCATGTCCTTAAGTGCTTCATCTACACCACTTTTAAACACCTTCAGGGATGGTGACTCAATCTCTTTCTGTCCTGGACAGCCTGCTCCAGTGCTTGGCAAACCTTTTGGAGAATAACTTTTTCCTAATATTAAATCTAAACCTCCTGTGGCATAACTTAAGGACACTTCCACTTGTCCTATCTGGGAAAAGAGATTGACCCTCACCCCGTTACAACCTCCTTTTAGGTAGTTGTGGAGAGCAGCTCACTCCAGAGCACTTAATCAGAAAAAAAGGCTTTATAAGGTTAAAAGTTTATGGGCACTGCTAAAATGGAGAATGGCACTTAGTATCGCATGTGAGACTCATATACACATTAGCTCCTACCTGCCTTCAGAGATTTACTGAGGTCACTGGAGTAGAATGTCTGGTTTACAGCCAATGCACCAGTTGCACTGGGCTGTCTTCTCTCTCCTTACTGCTCCTCAACAGCAGACTAGTGTCTTGACCCCTCCTTGTCCTGTCTCTTAGACAGAAGCTCATTGCATAACCCAAACATGTGGACTTCAGTGGTCACAGAGCAGGAGGTGTAGAAGTCTGACAATATAAAGTTCACAATAAAGTCTAAAGTAAAAAGCACTTGGTCAAGGAACAAGACAAAAGTGTGTGGGACTAGCAGAAGAGAAGTGTATCTTCTACATATAGTTGCCAAGAAACTTACTGTGCACCTGTTCGGAGCAATCATGTGAGACTGCAATTCTTCACAAGTATAAACATATGGAAGGAGAGCACTGGCAATCCACCTTGTCATCTCCACATCTCTCAGAATGTCCTTCTCTCGCTCCCTCCCTTGATTTACTACTCCAAATATAAAGCTATTAGATGGAAGTATAAGAAACTTTAAAATGCTATACTGTTTTAACAAATTTTCAAGTAGTTTTGCCTAGTGAGGAAGAGATACCTATTTGCATATTTCCAATAAACTCAGAATGGAGACATTTGCAGTTAAAATAGGTCTTGTGATTCAGTCTGGTTTGGTGTCATACTCTCATCTTAATGTCAAGTATTTCCAAAGAACTTCCGCTTTAGCTGGTTCATATGCAGAACTTCATAGATATCATTTAAAAAAACACAAGCTTTTAAAGTATAAAGCAACTTCTTACACCATTTTTGTTATTGATATTAATTTCTAGTGCTTAAAAAAGCAAACCAACATTATTTATTCAATGAAGATGACCTCATATCCCAACTTCAGCACTTTATATCAGACTGAAGGGCTACTTTTCCCAAACAGAGGGGCTTCTACTGTATTTTAGCCTCTAAAAAGTCACCACAGAAGGACATTATGGTTATGTGCACACTGTTAGAATGGAGAATTTTTGGCTGGCATCATAAGATGCATCTTAGTTGTTTTCTGTTAGTCACACCATCATAACCTACAAACTCATCTGTCATAACATACACGACACAATGCGAGTGGAGGAAATGAGAGTATGCTGGAAACTGTGGCACGGTGCAGAAAAAAGTGTGCTTATATTTTTTCAGTTTCTTAACACCACGGTTTAGCTCTGGTCCTTCACACTAAGTTTCTTAACCTCCTCCCGCCCCTGTATAAAGCCCAACTTCTCCTCCCCTTCCCTCAAATCCTTCCAAAGTTGTACACTTTTTAGAAAAATGGAAGTAGCTGTAGTTTCACTGTTACATTAGGTAAACCAAACATGGAAGCTCTCTAGTATTTTACACAGCAAAGACACATATGCTCCACTACTAGCTGAGACATTTAAAATCACTGTACTTGATTAACACTAAAAAAGGAAATAAAACAGAAGAAAAAGTAGGCAGACTGGTGTAGAAAATTATGTTGAAAATTATTTTGTCTAATAGTTAAAGCTTGACAACAAATATCCAATTACTTTGTTCTGAAAAATTTAAATATATTCATATGTATTTGAGACTTGGCTATTTTCAGATTTCAACAAATTGAAAGCAAATAGCAATTTTCTTAAGGTGAAGTGACATTTTTATACCTATTTTATCTGCTTAATCCTTGGTATGTTTCAAATTCTATACAACTAGAATCAAAGCATGGGGCTGGAGCTTGAGTCAAGATTCTATATTTACCTTGATTAGAGAAACACATATATCAAACCAAGAGGGATCATGTGAAAACCACCCAACAAATAAAATGACTACACACATATTTTTAAGTTGTGTTACAGATGTAACACAACAGATTATTTTGTTTGGGTTTCCTTTGCAGAAATAATTACAAATACTATAAACAGCCTTTTGCAATAATTAGCTTGAGAGAAAACTAAGATTATAATGGTTCTAAAGTAATTGTCTTCATTTTCATTCCCAGTTGACTGGGCTCATGAATTTCCCAGGTACCTTGAAACTTTTTTCTTCAGAGTTCATCAATGCTCAGTCAGGAGCAATCACAATCAGCACTCAAACACTGTGTATACGCAAGTATGACTGTACTGCCATTTCAGCACATACAGCTATTCTTAACTTGTACTTGTGACCTAAGGATAGGTTCCCTTGGGTCTCTGCTGCATTCTGCAGGTTATCATCATCATATTGTTAAATAAATCTCTTTACATAAAAGATCATGATTTGATTAATCTGCCCCAATGGAGACATTTGTAATTTAAAAGCCTACTTATGAGCGGGTTATTTTAAGTTGGTTTCACAGTCAACAGAGAGAAATGGGCACTCTTAATATGTGACTTATCCTAAGGCAGATGTCTCCAAAGTACACACAGCTGAATTACTGTCATGGATTCCCTCTCTGGTAACACTGCTGCCACAAAAAAGTAAATCTTGATACAAGCAATCTGACTGCTAATGAACCGGTTGGTACAGTTGACCAAGCAGAGCAGATTTTGGACAAAAAAACTCTTCCTCAGATCTGAGAAGATTAGAAGTGAAATACAAACTACTAACTAATATCCATTTTTCTACAGGATCTTAGAAGCCATGGATATAAAAGAGAAAGTATCTTATGACATATTATTACCTTCTCCTGTCCTTTCTCGCTATTTTCTCGTTCTTTCAGAATTGGAAATATCTGCATCTCCCTCCTCCCGTTGCAACTTCACTTTCATTCTAACATCCCCTGTATACTTGGTAAGTCAACTACATTTTTTTCTCAGATGCTTTAGCTGACACAGGAATAAGCACTAGCAGCTTAATCAGTTGTCATGTGTTTATATATGGCCAATTTGACATGAGCAAGGTGTCTAAACACACACCGCAAAGAAGATTAAATCAATACGGTCAGTAGAACATTGAGACACTTATCTCAAACTAAGTCACCCACAGTCACTCAGCTGAATACTGAGCACTGTCCACCTGCAGATATATCACCTTAGTTTTGGGTAGGATTCAGCACATCTGTTAGTGTACATATGGATATCTGCACCTGTCCTGAAGTTAGTAGGCAGACAGACAATGTTTCTTTTTCATTTTCTAATCTTTGTTATTCTATTGCTTCTCCATTTCTCATTTCAGGCTATGTACTTCACAAGTTATGCATTGCTGATGTTGCAGCTGAAGTCTGTGTTCAGTTCTGCGCTCCCTAGCGTAAGAGACATGGACTTGCTGGAGCAAATCCAGTGCAGGGCCACAAAGATGATCAAGGGACTGGAGCATCTTCTATATGAGGACACGCTGAGAGAAGGGAGATTGGTTGGTCTGGAGAGGAGAAGGCTAAGGCGGATTTTATCAAAGTATATAAGGAAATTATCTGTAAGGAAACAATGAAGAAGATGGATCCAGGCTCTGCTCAGTGGTGCCCAGTGACAGGATCGCAGGGAGGTTCCCTCTGAACATTGGGAAACACTTTTTCGCTGAGAGGATGATCGAAAACTAGTACAAGTTGCCCAGGGAGGTGGTAGTCGCCATCCTTGGAGTTACTCAAAAGTCATCTGAACGTGGTCCTAGGGTAAGCCACTCAGGGTGACCCTGCCTGAGCAGGGAGGTTGGACCAGATGTTACCCTCAGTGATTCTGTGAACTGTCTGAGTACTTGGTCTTTGGTGGGTAGTTCTATCAGCAAAGGGGAATCACATCAGTTACACACGAAATAATGTTTTTATTTAGGAAAGTATTTAAGCACAGGCAAACTTTTTAATAAGTGAGTAGTCTCACTGATAATAGCAATACTACTGGTACAAATGCTGTAACACCAACATCAAATATTCTGGAATTAACCAGATGTAACATTTAACTAACATTAACCTGAATCACCACTTATAATCACACAGTTACGAAGAGTTCAATGAAGACTAAAGACCTTCATAAGACTAAATGCGGATGACTGAAGGATGTCCAGACTAACTGAAGGATGAAGGAGGATGCATGGCAGGACATGAATGTGGAGGTAACTGCATACATTAACAGAGTCTGACCAAATATTCTCTTTGAGAAAGTACATATATAATACTAATTTTAAGTATGTAAAAGGGATGATATTTTACGTGCAAATACTGTACTGTGGGGTAATGCAAATGTTTCTGCATTCCCTCCAAAACATCTTTAAAACAACAAAGAATTCAGTATGAATTGTTCAAAATCACTTAAGAAAGATGTGGAAGAGGAAAAACAACAACAAGAAAATCAATGATTCTTAGGTCTGATCCAGTATTAACTACAAAATGTTATTTTTAAGACAAGAACTAAAAAAAAAAAATTAAAGTCTGGTTTAATTATTTTGCTCCCCAGCTGAATTACATTATATCCTATAAATGCCCATCCTAAAGAATAGGAATTCACTATACAAAAATACCTCAGCTGGATAAAGATCTGGATGGAGACAGATCTTAACAAACAGAACTCAAAAGTACCATCCAAAGCACACTTGTGAATGTTTAACAACAGATACCTGTAGTTTAGGTAAAACTAAGTTAGCAACTTCAAAATTATGAATAATAACTAATACACTAAAAAACTGGAACTGAAATTAAAACCATGCACTCAACACTGTCTGAACTTTCTATCTTAACCTTAAGCCATTAAAGTACATGCTCTAAATTGCAGATTCTGTATATTTTCCAATATCTAAACACATAAAGCACAACTTTTCATACCACCTGAGAAAAGTAAATCAGTGTAGCATAGAAACAATGCAGAAGAGTGTTGCGTTTGGCTTAGGGAAATCGCCAAGGCAAACAGGGTTTTAGAAACTTTTCAATTTCAGTTTCCTAAGGTTTGAACTGAACTCTACGCAAATTCAAGGTAGCTCACAGGAGATTTGGTGTGTTTCAAATAAAAAAACTGACACTAAATAAGAAGAAAGAGGTTACAAGACTAAAGTCACAGAAAGGGTCTGAAATATACCTCTTCCTTATGAAATATGGTGGTCTAGTGGTTAGGGTGCTGCACTCTCACCGCTGCGACCCGGGTTCGATTCCCAGTCCCCCGGGCAGATGGAGCTCGCCCTCGTCAGCCCTGTGTGGCAATCCATCTAAGAGAAGGTCACTCTAAACAAA
>NW_016690268.1:3526579-3529691 GCF_001604755.1 Lepidothrix coronata | reverse complement strand
CACCCTTACTGCTGTTGTCATAGTGAGAAACAGCTATACTACAGATATCCTAGGAGAACAGCAAAGCATGAAAAATCCTCACAGCAAAGTTATTTAAAGCTGTTTTTTTTTGGAATAAGGCTTGCTGAAAACTAAAAAAAAAAAAAAAAAATTAAAAAAAAAATTAAAAAAAAAATGGGGTAAATATTTTTACCATTTCCTCAATAGTCTCATTTATAGTTGTGGGTCTAAAGCCATATCCAGGGCAGCTAAATTAATTTTAGACAGTCAGAGAGCAGTGGTACCCTGCAAATATTACCCAGCAATTTTGTTGTCTGTCAGTTTATCACCAGCTAGTCAGTGCTCTGCACCTTTGAAAGTTAAAGATGAAAACTTTCTACTTACCAATACAAAACGTTACTTAGTAGTTTCTGTTCTTTTTGAGTCCCAATATACTGTGCTGACTGCATACATAACAGTTTTAAGCAAGATATGATTTTTAAAACAGTAAGACTTACCAATCCACTTAAGGCTAAAATCCAGATGTAGGAACCAGAGGTTAAGAGCTAGAAGACAAGAGTAGGGATTAAAATTTTTATTCTACAAAGCTGTTGCTATCAGAACTACTAAGTTGCAATATTGTATATAGGTTATGCACTCATCATGGTAATGGGAGACATCAGACATTTACCTCTGTTAAAATTCAGTTTAACATTAAAGAAAGATGTATTCCAAATGTAGCAAAGGGGAAAAAACACAGGATCCAACAATTGTTCTCCTTCTACAGGACAATACATTTTATTTTCATATAGCTTACTAAGTATAACAGGATGTCAGTTATAGGCTGCACAGAAAAACAAGTCTAAAAGACAGACTGAAGCAACGGAAATGACTCAGCAGCAACAGGAGAAGAGTTCCAAGCAGGGCAGGCACTGCAAGTGAAGCTCTCAGACATGCAGACACGGAGAGACTAAGCGTGAGCATCAAAATAAAAAAAATGAAGTTCTCACCCAGTCACATACTCGCTGACATGAAATCACAGAAATAAACTGGAGTGCATTTTTAAAAAAAAATCCTGATAAGACAACAGGGCAGCGCATTGTTTCTAGGAAACTATGTGATTGATCACATGGAGAAGGTTATTATCAACTGGAAAAATGGGCTGAAAATTAGACTGACTGGTTACTAAAACAGTTCTGCATGATGCTGACTGAATCAAGAGAACACCTTCCCTCTAGACTTCTGACTACAGAAAGAGAGATAAGGGCAGAGTTTACAAATGAGGAGAAGGCAAATGAGACTTCCCTCAGCCTCTGTGTGATGGCAGCGACTGTTCTGTGAGCAGCAGGGAAAGATCCCGCAAAGATACGGGGGTTAGTAACAGCAGTGATCTGTACTGGAGGTGGTGCGTGTATGAAGGCAAAAGGCAAAGGACACGATGGAAAAGAGGTCAGACAATATCATGGCTTTCTCAAAGACCAGTAGCAGTATTGATGGGTTCAGAAGAAAAGAAACAAGATTTCTGAAAGATCAAGAGAGCAAGGTGCTGGAGCAGAAACCGAAGGAAACGAAAGGCTAAACAGCAAACAGGATGAATGAAACATTCATATGGAACACAAGTCAGTACTCTGAACCTGACCATTCATTCTAAAATACTCTCTACCACACTTCACATAAGTATGGTGCTTTCCATTCCTAGTGCCAGAGCTACTTTTGAGTCCCCAGAATACATAAAAACAAGTCTGATTTCTCATAAGTTTGCACATCTCCTGTTTCATAATTCAGGTTGTGCCACGAGTGTCCGTTCATTTCTAGGCTGCTGGGGATTTTTTTTATTGGTTTTTGAACAACTACTGCCTTTCTATACCAAGTATCTATATTTTTCCAGTCATATTTCACAGAGTACTATCTGATATTGCTGTGCTCTAAGTTACACTACTTTAAATTACCTGTCCCATGGTAATGCATGATATGCAAATAAAGTGAAATTCAGCCAAAACCTTGATTATTTACTAATAGTCTCACTGTAGAAAAATATTGTGTTCTACAGCTTTGTTTGAGCTCTAATAATCAAGGGAAAAATAATCAAAATCAAGAACACAAGCAAACAAAAAAGGTGAAAGATACATATGCCTTACATCAGGTTCTGTTTTAATCTCTTTTCTCCTAGTTCATTTTGCTGACCAAAAAAAAACCAAACGATTGAAGAATTGCCTATTATATTTTCCCATGTAAGACAATGTAAGGACAGATCACTTGCCCACCACCTCAGGACACCAGTAACACGTTTTTCTGTATTTTAGATGATGGGATAGTTAGTAACTAAATATATGTCAAATCATACATGCAGAAGCATCAAAATTCATAGACAAACATACAGAAATACTAACTACTACATTAGTAATTCATTAAAAGATGAACAAGCAAGTACACACCATACCTGTAAACCCAGTATGTAGACCAGAGACTTGTTTGTGATAGAAAAGTGGCCTAATACTTGTGTCACCTGCACTCTTGGAATGGAGGAATAAAATGGAACAAACAGTGCAAACACAGGACTCAAGCTGCAAAAAGAAAGATACAGATGGTTTTAAGAATGATACCAGCAACAGTAGTGTCAAACAATCAAAAGCAGTTAATTCTTAAGTATGCAACAATCAAAATGTAATACCACCTTGCAAACAAAGGTCTTCCTTGGGAATCAACAATCAGATACCTTGTGTCATTCAAAGAATGCATTAGCAAATAAGAACACGTGACAAAGAGTATTTTATTTCAAAACGTTTAGGATTGGAGGCAGAAGAGAAGGCAACATATTTAGTCTAACAGCAGGCTGTTTCCATACAACACAGCACACAATAAGAACAGTGGTAATCTCCTGCATCAGAATAAAATCTCTGTGATTCAAATGGGCAAATGGTAAGGACTGTACCTTTCCCAAAAGGTTAAGGAAACCACTTCACCTATAATGGCCAGTCTTCGCGAGCGAAGATTTGGGAAAGGTCATTTACCCTTCGAGCCTGCGCAGTGGATTTTTTAGGTGAGACACAGCGTGCTGCCGGGGCCGAGCAAAGCTTGGACAGTGGCAGTGAGGGTCTCAGAACGTAGGTTTGTTTAGAGTGACCTTCTCTTA